>NW_009634236.1:29785-34731 GCF_000690535.1 Cariama cristata | reverse complement strand
CCCGGCAGCGGTTCGGCCTGGCCGGGAGTGCTGCAGAGCGCTCGGCCTGGAGCTGGTGGAGCGGCTCTGCTAACTTGCGGTTCCTTCCCCTCTTGCCAGAAATGGCAGTCATGGCCGTTATTTACAAATAATAATTACAGGCTATCCTCGCCTTGCCTGCAACTGAATATTTACTGCTGCCAGTAAAACTTCCAGATGATTTTGATGGCCTTTCCACCTTGAATAGCTTTAAAGTGGCTGGTTGCACCCTGAGGCCTGTCATCCACAGGTTAGCTGAACTCTTGCCGTGACTGGTAAATGAGCATAAATACAAATTATTGGGGGGAAAAAAACCTGTTCTTTTCTGCACAGACAGTGAGGAATTATTTTTCTTCAGTTTCAGCTGGATGAAGGCCAAGATTAGGACTGTCCCCAAGCTTCGGAAGTTGCATGCAGTTTGTCATTGAAGTAATAACATAATGTCTAAGTAGTTCTCTGCTATACAGGTGTCAAGAAAATGCCAGGCTGCACATGCTGTATATTCACATTAATATTTTATTAATCAGGAAAAAATGTATTGTTAATGAGATTTCAGTCAGGCTGGATTGGCACCTACGGTAAATATTCCTACCGAGGAATAGCTATTTCTTAGGGAGTGGGCCGGTTCGCTCGCAGGCAGTGCAGCACTACCGCAAGGCTGCTCAGTGGATGTTTGTACCCAAGGCTGTCTGCTACTGCATAAGGACAGTGAAATAAAGAATACTGAAAAAGCTATGGAAATAATCAATGAGAAATACATGTTTCTTCCTAGAAATCTGTTTTTGTAATAATCTTGAGAGTGTGGTTTCCTAAGTAAATAGTCTAATCTCTTTCCAAACTACTTTTCCCTTAGACTTCCTAGATTTTCCTTTAAGAGTAGGCACATGTTATGGTAACATCAAAATAATAAAACACTGTAGGACACTTTGCAAGACACACAAAACATGGTCAGAGACCAAGAGTGCTGATAGAAGGAAAAAGGATCAAGGAGAAAGAACTTCAGAATTCCAAATATCCCAAAACACACCAAAACTTCGTCAAAAGAACAAGTACCACCATATGTGAAGTGCCTAAAAAGCAGGTGATCAGACATGCCTATGTGTATTCAGTGCTCTAACCGAGCAGTAGAAAGTTGGATCAAAAACAGGACAGGCCATTCTCTATTTAGTCTTAAGAAGTGAGTGGTAGCTGATGCAAGAAGAATTCAGTACTCGAGTCATTAATTATCTCACAGGATATTTTGGTTTAATAGTCTTAGGAATGGCAAATCATGTATAAATAAAATATATCCTAAGTTTACTTGGTATTTTTTGGGTTTGTTGTTGTTTAAGAAGGAAAACTAGTCAAAAGCATCTGCCACCAGAAGTTCATGTCCTGACACTTGCCATAGAGTTAGGTAGACACAGCAGAACTGAATGCTGCTGGGCTCATGTGCCCATCCACAAACATGACTCTCCTCCCCAAAATAAAAGAGAAGAGAGAGGAGAAACAGAAAGGGGAGCAAGGTGCTTCAAGAAGTTATTTGACACAAAGAGCTGTTTTGCTCCAACTAAAACTTTGGCCAGCCAAGAAGGCAACAGGAAAGAAGTGTAATTTATGGAAAGCAAAATGACATGGGAAAACAGGCAGGCTAAGGTGGAAGTAAAGAGCAATTAACCGAAGGCATGAAGACAGACAAGGTATTTTTTCATCAACCAGCAGCAGAAAGCCTGCAGGAATCACCGAGTTATCTGCATATAAGAAATGGCACAATGGAGGAAAGGGCATTGAAGAGCGAGCTTTCTCAGCACTGAGACACAACATATTTCACTGTTACCAGATGTTGGTTGTGTAAGAGAAGGGTTAATAAAGATTAATACTAAAGTCAGTGACTCACTATCCAACCTGAATAGTAAAGAATTAGGAGTGGCTCCCTAGAAGGAAGGAACTAAACAGTCATTAGGAAGAACTCCTAATGAATAACCATGTCAGGGCAAGAACATAGAGATGAATTTTATCATTTTAGTCTTGATTCCTCTGTTACTGAAACTTGGTCCCACTGTGAGATGATACAGGCTGTGGAACAGGCTATCCACAGTAACTGTGATATGTATATTTGCCTGGGAATAATTGATACATATATTGTCCATGGGAAACACTTGTTTTGCATGATTTCCTTTAGTATTGCTCCTCCTTTCTCACCCTGGTGTGTCTCACCATGGAGCTGCTGCCCCAGAACCTCCCAGTTCTTGGTGCTGTAGGATAAAAACTCCCAGCCCTCCTCCTTACTGCCGGGTCTGTGAGCAGCCATGGGCTCGTCCTGTGGGCAGGATACTTTTCTGTGTTGTCACTTCAGTGCTCAAAGTGAAATATGTCCCTTATGTTATTATTTCGGTACTAAATTTAAATGCAGACATTTGCAAATAAACCTTCAATAAATATTAACATTCTGCTGTTAGCTATGACTTTTATTAGCTGCCCCATTTCCCTTCCCTGTCATCTGGAGCATTTGACTGTAGTAGGGGTAAATAGCACACAGTAATAAAACTGACCTGTTTTTGCTTACAGAAGCTCACAGAATCTTCATGCAATTTATATAAAAGCAGCAAATTTGTACTGGGACACTTCTGCAGCTTGACTTACCTTTATCCTCAGTATGTATGTTATCTGGAGTGATTTCCTTTTGTTTGGTTGGGTTTTTTTAAGTTATAGGCATGCCTGCCACTTGGTCTAAATTAGTTGTGAAAATAGTAGAAATTGAAGAAAAATTTCTTAGGTTTAAAAAAATGTTGGGGGACAACATTTGTCACTCAATGTAGTCTTTCTCTAATTTTGTATGATAGTATTTACTACCAGGTGAGACATCCCTTTCTTGTATCTTAGGTTGGTGCAATTAAACCATGTACAATCACACAAAATTTATACAACTAAAGAATTTCCATGTTCAGGTATCTCTCGATGGCCTTCCAAAATATCTATAAACACCATCTCGCTTTAGCATACAACTTTTTCCAAATATCTATGATACCTATGATGGAACATTTTCCTCTTAGGACCAAAAAAATGTGCATATAGGAGACACCTAACTGAGTTATTTAAATGCTTACCAGTCTCTCTGTCAGCATCAGCTCTTGGAGGAGTTTCAGTCTATTTCTGGAACTTCTTCATTTTTCAGCTTTCTGCAAGACAGAAGATTGCAGAAACCTATAGGTGGTTGGTCAGCTTAAATAGATTTATTGCTAACAGTTAATTTTTTTCTTAATCTACAAGAAGGAATATTATTCTTCCAACAACAATTGGGTAATGTCAATTTTCACAGGTTTTTTTGTAAAACTTTCTCTTTGCAAAGAAGACTGCTGAAATTTTTAGTTTCAGCTGATCTGCTGTCACCCATCAAGCATTCGTTCACTCTAACAGTTCAACTTAATTTAAAATTCAACTTCTACCATAATTTCAAATTATGGGAAACTAGTTGCACTGACATCTGGTGAATGCAACTCGTATCTTTTCGCTGGTGTCAGGCCTTTTTTGTTGGTTGGGTACATAACAACTCTGTTTTGCTACAGCGTGGAACTCCTGCAGAAGACTGGTGCTAGGGAGTAGAATATTCTTTTGTGCTTTCTCACTGGCTGCTATAAACTTTGGTGATGGATCTCTTTGCAGCAACTTAATTTGCTTTTCAGTGCTGTTCTTTCATTGGCCATGTTGAATTTGTGCCTTTCTCAAGCTCTTTGTCTCTTATAGCTTAAGCCACTGGTTTAACTCTGAGGACTGTTAGCAGAGACTGTAAGAGATGATACACAAGAAACTGCAGTCCACTGATTTTTTGTTTTGACATTCTCCATTAATTGCTGGCCTAATAGACCTTTAATGTTTTGTGAGAGTTGAGAGTAAATCCTACTTCTTCTTTGCCTAAGACAGAGGTGCTATTCTGGCAGTCAGGAAGTCTGCTCTCTGTGCACTTGCCTCATGCAAATATGTGCCCAGTGGTGACCATACAGGAAGAAGTCTTGTCTTTTTTTTCCCTACCTACTACCATTTGCTTTTTTATTTACCTTAACAGAATGTAGATTTATCCAAAGCATGTTCTTCCTCATTATGTTTTTCACTCTTAGTCAAAAGCTATTTTGTGGTAAGCTGTTTTATTTCATGCACCCGCCTTTAGTATGAAGACAAACTGCTGCTGATTCTTGATTAATTCTTCAGAGATTTTCTCGCATTTCTGGGCCTTTGTTAATGCAGTGAGTTATTTAAGAACTATCAGTCTTTTCCAAAATTGTTAAATCTTCCTGAGTACTTGCATATTCAGAGTGTTTTCTGTACACTCTCCCTGATGACTTCCTATGAAGAGGAGGCTAATCCAAATGGCTGACACCAGGGCAGAAGCCCAGCAAAGACACCAGTGGTGGAACAAACACCCTTTTTTCATTGTCTTCATATTATTTGGGAATTTCACTTGGCAACTTGATTTTGCTGTGAGCTCCTTGTAATACTTTCTCCTGTTACGGTTATTGGCTTGTGGTTTAGTGTGTTGTCCATTATCCAGCAGGCAGGCTGTTATTTTAGTATGGTTATTTTAGTATCGTTAACAATTACCAATCGCAAACAGCTCCCCTGGAGCACCTATTCTAAGAGTTGTGGCTCTGACAAACCCTGCAACACGTTTTGGAGTACCTGGTCTTTTGTTCCTCCTAAGACAATACGTATTTTATGTATTTGAAAAAAGCAGATTTAGGAAGTGTATTGTATTTGAATGAACTGGGCAACAATTTATGTTTCTTGTAGAGAATGGTGAATGCAGAGAGAGAGAGTGAAGGCATAACACCACAAAAACAGGATCATGAGGAGCTGCATTATCTTCCTGGGCGGAACCACTTTTGATGCACTTTTTTCTATTTTCTTGGGCCAGTTGACCCGTTAATATCCTTTTCAAGTCTATTTTTTTCCTC
>NW_009634236.1:0-29766 GCF_000690535.1 Cariama cristata | reverse complement strand
CCTCTTTTCCAAAGGTATCTGCTGCTTTCCAAATAATTTCTTTAGGCCATTCAAATACTAGTAGAACACGCCAGGCCAATACTGAAATCTTTCGTAGATGGGACATATCTGAGAGCATGCTGCTTGCTACATGAATGGCAGAGGGAGAGAAAAGAACTTCGCCGAAAGCCTGCTGTGAAGCCCATGCTAAGAGGAAGCACTATGTAGTCCAATGACCAACCCAAAGAAAAGATGATTAAAAAGCCATGATACTTTAGTAAAGCCATTGCTACGTTCAAACATGAAATTTTTGATTGTATGTAGAGGCCAACCCGCTTGGAGTTAGGTTCTGTACAAACATGAGGTAAACAACAATATTGCTCCAGCAAACTTTTAGGGCAAGAAAATGACTGGCAGCGAGTCCTCCAAGTGTATGGGAAAGGCAGCCTCGCAGAGGAGGGGGCAAGTGACGCCGTCTGAAAGAATTCCTCCTTTCAGAGAACAAGCAGCGCTTTCACAGCAGTGGATACTCAGCCGTGGCATACAGTATACAGATTACATCAGGTCCATTCGCTGCCTTCAATTATTTTTAAAAAACAAAAGTGCAAAAATTTTCAGTTCTAACTTTGAATTTTCAAGAGTAAAAGCATAAATATTAAAGGCATTATGAAGCAGGCAACAGGAGCTGGTGGAGAGCAATAGCACTGGTTCTTCGAAAACCTGGAACAGTAGCGTGCTGTTCCCTTGGTATTAATGAATAGTTGTGTGAGACGCACAAAAAGCCAGTATTTAAAGTATAGTCTACAGCGCTTTTTTGCAGGAGCATCAATAGTGTTACAAATAGATGCTAATACATTACTATAGCTAGATACTACAACAAATACACTGCATTTGCAAGTGGTATCGTCGGAAGATTTTTTTTCTAAAAATATATACTGTGGCCATTTCAGAAGAGCAGCTATTTACACTTCGAACACTTAAAACCATGTCATTTTTGTTGGCATTTATGCAATTAACAGAAGTATCTAAAGCATGTAAGTGACAGATTTAGCTACGTAAATGTGGGATACGGATGCCAGATTTGGGAACACCATCCAAGCCAGACCTTCACGTTCAGTCTGCTACAGTAACTAAATTCTTCCTCTTACCCAAACACATGCCAGCATGGTCTACCAGCGCGTCATCCGTAGATGTAGATAGCTTAATTATTTGTCTTAACCACATACTGCCCTTATTTCTTCCGTATGACTCTTCCTGCGCAAAGCTGTGCTCTGAAAGTCAAATAAAAAAAAAAAAAAAAAAGAAAAGAAAAATTAAATTGATTTGAATTGCAAAATATAAAGTTGTGGGGCTGTGCCTGCTTGAATCTGCCCACAGGCTGAAATGAGCTCGACAAAATCCAGGCTTTTCAATGCAGTGGGCTGGGCACAAGGGATACTTTGTGCCGTTGCCTTTCCAGTCGCATAATGGCTCTCCATGCCTGTCCTGTGGGCACAGCCGACACTCCTGGGATGAGGTACTCCTTGAGCTGGTGCAGTTCAAGAAGTGGAAAAGCAGACACAATCCTCCTGTTGTCCAGATCTGGCCCACAAGCCACCAATTAGACTGTTCTGAACCACAGTGCTCAGTTCAAAGGGCTGCTAATTGTATATTAATGACAATTTAAATTACACTGCTGATCATTTCAGAAACATCCAGATCACTAATTACTAGTAGTCTATGTGGTGCTTTAAGCAGGCAAAGCACCGTAGAAACGTGAAGTAACATTATTAATGTTCTCGATGGCCTTCAATGCCCTCCCACATATCAAAAGTGTCGTCTCTTGTTCATAGGCCCAAACCTCTGCCCTGGCTGCTCACATCTGTGATCCAGCTGCCCAGCTGCAGCAGATGTTTTTGCAGCATCCTGGAAATAAGTAAAGAGGAGCAGCGATTCAAAATTACTTACATTCATTAACCAAAATTCTACCAATGTTAATAAAATATACTAGTAATAAATATTAACGAGAATTCTTACGACATCCCCGCTTCAGAACATTTTACCTTAAATACTAGCTCGGTTGACCTGAATCTCTGAACAAAGCGCAGTCAGGATGTTTAAATAAGCTCATCAGAAATTCAGATACTAACAAGCTGCTTGCCTGTTCGTGGTGGGCATTATTTCTTTCCTCATTGTTGCAGCTGCGCAGGAGGAGCAGTGAGGAACTCAGCTGGTCTGTGGAGCACACAGTGCCGGAACTGTGCTTGTGCCATGAGTCTCAGGGATTTCAGTTTCCAAGGCTGGCAAGTCGGTACCCGCCAGAAGCATTACATTCCTTTCCGAATGTTTACTTGTATTTTGTACAAGATGCCCATAGAATCCATTCTCCAGAAAAAATATTTAGAGTGCAAGTCACAGTTTTCCCCTTCAGAAATTCAGCCAAAACACACTGAATCTGCTAACCACTGACAACATAGTGGTGGTCAAGATGTTTATACATAGAACACTATATCAGTGAGAGTAAAGCACACATCTTCCCCATGTAATAGATATCTGGTAATGAAATGGAAAAGGTGGCTAAGCCCTTTTCTAAAATACATGCTTTTATGAGAATATAGGTTAACTGTAGTGCAGTGGATTTTTAAATGCCAGATTGAAGCAGTTAGAATTTTCAAGAGAAAAAAGGAGGCTTGTTTTCTCATTGGAAAATAAAATGCATGTAAATAAATACCAAGGCTGATTTTTTTGGGTGAAGATTTATGTGAGATTAATCCCTTTACAGTCCTAGAGTGTATTAGGTTTCACTAATTTACCCTCAATTTTATGTGAGGTTGCAGGCATAGGAGGAGAGCAAAGAGCCAGCTCTGCTCTGTGACGGGGCACACAGCAAAGAAAGTGAGATCATCTATGTACACTTTACACCTGAAGCCAGCGATTTTGTGCCTGTAGTTGCATGCACACCTGTTTGTGTGAGCAAGCCCCTGAAACTGCTTTAAAGGAGACATTTGTTCATGCAGATAAGGTAGCTGGTTACAAAACAACAAGAGTTGCACATGGGAAGAATTTTGCATGCAATTTTCAAGATGCCTTTTTTGCAGCCATTTGACCAGGGAGTTTTGCTTTCCACGTAAATGATCTGTCTCGCTTGCTTGGGTAATGCTTTAAGCATGTTATTTGTGTGCTGCTGTTTTTTCTTAAGGCTGGGCAGCGATGGTGTGTTTGGAAATGAAAGTCTTGAAAAATTCTTGCACTTTGTTACTAAGTGCTTGTTTTTTCCTTTTACAATGTTGATGGTGTTTGAAACTGAGTAGCTCCAAGGGTAAATAATTCCTCCCTTTTCTGTTTCAGGAAACGCTTGCCTTAACTGCCAGTATGCTCTTACAAATCTCACAGCTTGTACAGAGTAGCAGACCTGAGCTGATGCCAGGTAAGTGCTGGTCTGGTAAGAGGTAATGTTTAAACTTACATATTCCCAGATTTTTTAATTAAAGATTATTCATTTGGTTTTCATTCTTTTCAGAAAGGTCTGAGATATTGGTGTCTTAGTTTTTTTTGCCTGATTTACACAGATTACTTTCTCATCTTCATTTATTCTTTTAAAGATATATCACTTGAAATTTACCCTGTGACTTTCTTGCCTTTAATGTAAGTCAGGAAAGCATTTAAAATTTAGAGAATGAAATATTTTTGAATAATGGCAACTCTTTTGCAAGAGATGAAAAGAGTTAAAAAAACATCAAGCTTGTCACTTGATGACAGACAACCTTACTTGTGAAAGTAGTACAAACATGCAGCCTGGACTGCGTTCAATGTCTTGACTGCCATAAAACTAGAAATGTTAATTAGCATAAATTTGTAGTCTAGATCTGAAAAAGAAAAAAAAAAAAAGAATGTGGTAAATATTACACAGTTCTCAGTAATGAGAGCATTCTTATTTTCCAGAAGATATCAGTTTAATTCTCCAGATACTCTCAGTATATAGAGCAACTTTTGCTCTCCCCCTACATAATACAGCATGGGAGAGTGTCTCTTTAAATTCATTTATAAAATAATTCAGGACTGTGGGTGTCTTTGATCTGTTCCTCTCTGCTGAAGTACAGAAGAGAAGAACATGTCGCCTAGCAACCCCGTGCCAGAATCGGTGGGGAGGCGGGGAGGGATGGATGGTCCAGAGTCACAAAAGGGAAGATTAATCCCTGTCAGAAAACTAAACTTCTGACAATGCTTCTCTAAAATGAGGCAAGCAAATAAACAAACACAAGTGTTTGCAGAATTGGGTAGTCTCACTTTTTCCCTTTTTCTTTTTATTTTTTTCCTCCCCACTTCTGATCTATTAATAGTAGTCTTACAGCTAAATCAGAAAATCAGGCACGGGATAGGCAACTCAGGCTTAAATAGCTTCAAGACTGGGTTGCAGTTGAAGGGAATCTGAAGTTTTATTTTTAAACTAGTTAAGCATATTTTAAATTGAATTAGTGTTGTCAAGACTAATCACAATTAATTTCATACCACAGTTTTCGCCTGGACACTTCAAATAAATTTCATGTGGAGTCTCATCCTATTTTACAGTTGGACAGCTTAAGTGTCACCAGACTGACTTATTTAGGGTCATTTGCCTTGTTGTAAATAAAAATCTAGATTTCTGTAAATGGTTACCAGGCTGTGATTAGCTGGTAACTAGGTAACATCTTAGTAACTTTGAAAAAAATATCATACAGGAAAGTAACTTTGCACTGAAGTAGGTGAGCAGCACTCAGACCACCTCTACCATTTCTGCAGCTGCAAGATGATAATGTCCTGCAGAGCAGTGGCAGGAGAGGGTACCATCTCAAATTGCTCCTGCTCTTTCCATTTCTGACCACTGCTGTCCTAGAGCAGCCCTAATTTACCTTTCTTTTTTGCGCAAGAACCCAAACATCAAACCCCACAGGCCTGCATAGCTGAGTTATGGAAAACTGCTACAAAACAACTGTGTAAGAGGAAGAATGAAACAATTAGCCCACTTCAACGTTTCACACAGATGAAAAATATCTTGTAATTAAATAAAGCTAAATTGTTATGCCTGGTCTTATATTAATGATCATAAAGATTATTTAAAATTTTCTTAATTCTTACGCCACTTCCATGTCCTAATTACCTGTAAGTTATTACTGAACATATCACTATACAGTTAAGAGAATCCCTAAATGCTCACATTTCTCCCAGACTTTGGTACAGGCAATTCTGCACTCAAATTCTGTAGTTAAATTGCCTACCTCCATCCACAGGCTAGAATCTTATCTAAACTGGCATCTGTTGCATATTCCAGCAATTACAAACATACTTGAAACTAGACATTATTGAACTCTGAAGTAACGCTTATTTTTATCTAGTAAGGGAAATGCGAAATGATAGCATGGACCTCGTTAAGATCTAAGTTTCTTAGAATAGTGTACCTAAGAACTTAATACATTAGCAACAAGATAATTTGTTATTACCCGTATATTGCAAAGACATATAGAGCAGAATGATCCAAAGAGATCAATGGGAATTTTACCAGTAACTGCAGGGATGCCTAGATTTACCCAGGATCTCTGAGAGTGTGCTTTTTGTATTGGCAAGTGCTTATGTAATATGATTCTTTGGAGAAATTTAATTGAAGAGAAATGTGTAAAGCACTTGGCATTAAGTGGTCTAAGTTTGTTAACATACAGTATTTAGAAGGAAGCCCAAATTAGAAGCAAAGAATGTGAACTCAACTGTGTGCGTTTCAATAAAAATTACTTGATGGAGAAGCTTGTATAGACTCTCTGCACTTTTGTTTTTTAAAAATATTTTCTATATGCTTTCGTTTTTATGATCCAAACAAATTTAGAGGCTTTATTTGAAATGTCGCAAGCTGAAGCAAACCCCATTGACTTGACTTTATCTTTGCTCTCAGTTACACCAGGGTCAACAATTCTTTACTGTAACTTAATACTGAACAAGTATTTTTGCTGACTGCCGAAATCGAGTGGGCGGAGGAGTCCAGCAATAGTAGAACTCTTTTACTTGCACTTCTGTTTACACTACCAGTGCATATACTTAGTGGTTTTTATTTTCAGGAAACAGAAATATGTAATATCCATGAGGCTAAGATTATCTTGATTGGAGATTCTTGTTGTTACAAAAAAATTATGTGATTCCTCTTACAGAGACGGAATAATCTCCAGCTTCTCAAACAGGCAAGCAGACTCTGTGAGGCTGATATAGTTTTGAGGAGTATGTTTTGGACCATGCTGACTTAAAAACATGTACAATTAACATAGCTTTCTGGTTATGGCATTCACGTTACCAGATCAGGATGATACATGAAAAAAAGCATGCAGATAAGGCATCATTTGCCCAAACATGTCATCAGAAACTGACTTCCTAAAGGTATGTCTTAAACTGGAGAATGAAAACGCAGTTGTGTGATACTTCACCATTTCAGAGAAAGCATTATCATATCACAACGATGCAGACTACCTTCACGACTTCTTAATCCCTGTACTGATAGAGGGAGAGTAATCTAAATTCCCAGAAGCATCATGTTGGAGAACTCTCGGTTTAGCACAAAAATTCTTGAAAATATATTTGGTAGAGAACTGGCCCAACTGACCGTACTGGGGAAAAGAAGATTTTCTTTGGCGTGGAACACCACACTGTGACGGCTTGTTTTCTTAGGGAAGAATCTCTAATCTAAAACATATCAGACTATTTCTTTCTCTTGTAATCTCCTCCTATATGAAAATAGAACTATTCAGCTTTTTTCATGATGCATAGAAAAGTTTGAAGTTAAAAATAAATCTCAGATCCTTCTCAGTTGGGGTACAATGGCTGTCTTTTCTCTTTATCTTTAAGAAAAAAGCACACTGGTCCCATTGCCCTCTGCAAAACAGTAGGTCATCACAGGAAGGTTTTTTGGTATTTGAGGCTCAGTTTCCCCAGTGATCAGTAATGCAATGAGAACTGCAGTAGTTTCAGAGAAGCTGGACATCTTTACTGCTTGCAGTACTACCACAACATGTCTGACTCCAGCGCCAGAAAGCTGGCATATAAATGGACTGAAAAATTCACTGAGATGCTTTGATGTTGCATATATGCGAAATTTGAAAGGAATAGGGGAGTTGTTTGGTTTTAAAAGGAAATTAATAAAAGACGTTATAAGGCTATGCAAAACAATGGGTGGTGTAAAGGAAGGTCAGGAGATTCTCGTTGTTTTTGTTGCCATGTAAGGAACATGGGCAATCACAGAGGGAGATACATTATGCAAAAAACAAAAGAACCCACTCCCTGTTCGATTTCACAGTGTGTCCCTTGCTGCCAAGTCTGTGCCTTGACCCAGCCCAGCCGAGCAGGAATTGTTGGGACAGCCTGCCCCAAACCAGCCCTGCTGCTGCTCTCTGGAGTTACCACAAGTAGCATCCACAAGGTGTTGCAGCACTGAAAATTTGTGATTGGAAGCAAAGGGTTTTGCAGGAGAGAAAAAAAACCAGTGGAGCGAGGTCCTTGTCCTTCTGCTGAACAATAGCTTTTTCCTTGGAAGAAGTCATATTTACATGGGGAATTTACATCTATCAGGGACTGTGGCAGAATATTTCTGAGGAAGCCCCTTGTTAATATTTTGGCAGCATGAGAGTGTTTTTTCCCAATTGCAAATGTTGTTCCATCTGCCACAAAGCCATTGGTTCCAACAGTCTGTCCTGCCCTGTTAAAGGGGCATCACAGAAATGTTATGTTTGCTGTTGGGATATCAGGAGAGGAAAGCAATATGCATGTGTAGCCTGCCGCAGTAGTGTGCCCTGTTGTTGAAGAGTTTGCCATGAGAAAACAAGCCAGCTGAGGAGGTGTATCTTCCTACTTCCTAATGAGTGAACTTCTAATTTAGTTGTGTTTAACGTCATCTAGGTAAGATTTTGATAAAGCCTAAGATTTTGATAATGCCACTGGCTTAAATCTGAGTTGCATCCTAGAAATATTGGTTGGAAGGGACCCACCTTCTGCTCAAAGCAAGGCCATCACCAACAGTGGATCTGATCTGCTGTGATTTTACCTAGCCAAATCTTGGATGTCCCCCGCTCTGAGTAACCTCTTCCAGTACTGCAGTATCCTCCCAGGGAAACAGTTTTTCCCAATGCCTGGTCTGAACCTCCCAGGATACAATGTGTGGCCACCACCCTTTACTATACCATCTGTCACTACCAAAAAGAGCTTGGCCCCATCTTCTTTCTAACACCAGTTCAAGCAGTTGCAGTCTGCTATTAGATCAGTCCTTAGCCTCGTCTGCACCAGACTGAAAAGCCACAGCCTCCTCCGTCACCTGAAGCACGTGCTCTATGTCCCTGACCATCCCGGTAGCCGGCTGCTACCTTCCCTTCCCGTTTCTGAACATCCTCTTGACCTGGGGTGGGGGGCCCAAAGCCAGACACAGTATTCCAGGTGTGATGTTACTGGCTCTGAGGAGACAGGGATAATGAGTTTCCTCAATCTATTGGCCACTCTTCGAAAGTAGGCCAATGTGCAGTTTGCCCCATTTGCAATGACCACACTGTTGGCTCACATTTGACTTGACATCCACGGTAACCTCCAAGTCCTCTCCAGGAGGGCTGCTGTTCAGCCAGATGGTTCCCAGCCTGTCCTGGCACATGGCATTATTCTGCCCAAGATGTGGTACTTTGTACATCTTGTTAAACTTGATGGGATTTCTGCTGGCCACATCCCGAGTTCCTGAAGATCCCTTAACAAAAGTTAGTATTTAGCATGTCAACGACTCAACCTTAATTTAGTGTTGTCTTCAGATTTGTTGTTCCTGCATTCTCTGTCATCATCCAGGTTGTCAGTGAAGATGCTAAACAGTATCAGCCTTGGTGTTGACCCTGGAGTACTCTGCTTCCCTCCGGCCACCAAACAGATGTGGAGACATTGATGGCTGTCTTTCAGTCTGGAGTCTCTCTGAGTGAGCTTTCTGAGTGTGACACGTGAATTAAAGGAAGAGCTGGTTTTCTGTTTGGTGCCTTAACTAGTAACCTATTCTTAAAGTGTTTTAGCAGATGCTAGTGGGCTACATAGTATGCAATAGTAGCAAAGGCAAAACAGTGTTTAAATGTAGCAGAATTCTGTAAATAGGCTTCTAAAAATCACATTAAACAAGAAATGGTTCTTACCATATAGACTTTCTACATTTTTCAATACCTAGTCTAGCATTTTGGAGTATACAAAAGTTCTTTTGCAATTAAAAAAACCACAAATTAACATTTGTCTTTTGTTCTGTGTTGGAATCAAACCAACCTCTCACCATTCCTGGGAGCAGAAGGGAGAGTCCTCCATGCCAAGACAGCCAGGGGACCTCTGCAGCACACTGGTCATCTGTGTCCCATCTCTGCTTCAGCTCAGGGCCTGACCTCCTAAACCTCAGGTGCATCTCCTGACCGCTGCGCTATTGGCTTACCTGGGACAGGTGGATGCACTGTCTCTCTGCAGTCCCCAACATTTTCAAAGTTTAACATCATAACAGATCTGTCTCTGCAAAACACTCTGGTTTTAGCAAAACATCACATGTTCACAAAGATATCTTTCCGATTAATTTTTTAAAATCTGAATTATAACAAGGAAAAAAGGTATGTGATTCCTTAAACCCAAAAGAGACATCCAACAGAAAAAACCCAGACTCAATTGTAAAAGTGACTGTTTCAGTGATGACTTGTAATCATTACAGTTTCGTCTACTTGATAATACCCAGCTTAGTGTTAGATCTAAAAGCAGAATGAAATGAGAAAATCATTCCTTTGATATGCATTAAGTTATTCAGTTAGTAAATTAATGAATCTTATTCTGAGTGTTATTAGCTATTAGCATGTTACACTTCTTGATGTTGCTCATGAAGAATGCATATGAAAATTAGGAAGAGATTTCCCTTTTGAAGTTGCTGCCACTTGAGTTGTTGACATTTCTTTTAATTGGTGGCTGTCCTCTTGAATGCAGTATTCTGCTGTCTGTTTTTATGAGACAGTCTTCATTTTTAATTTGTTCTCACATTGATTAGACTTTTTTTTGAATGAGTAACTCTCAAAATAATGAGCCTTTCAAGGGAACCGTGTTCTCCTAAAGAGTCATTAATATCTCCCCCATTCAGTATACTTAGGCCTTTTTCATTAGGAGAATTTCAAGCTTGCATCTGGCCTGGTCGAACCGTGCCTAGTACCACTTGGAATCTCACTACAGATTTCAGAGAGAGCAAGATCGAACCCTAGGAGTGAAGAAAGATCATTTGCATTCACTTTGCCTTAGGAAGATGTCTGTTTTCTAAGAGAACCTACAAATGTTTCTTCAGGCTCCAGGGTGGGATTGAGGAGGGAGTGAAGGAAAACAAGGTAATTCCATCTGACCAAGGATACTATCTTCAAAGACGCTATCAGCTTCAGCAGCTGGGCTAATAAGCCTCAATTATACTGCCAGTTTTACAGTATTGAAAACATACAGCTCCTTTTTCTTTAAAGTCAATGTATGTTACATAAAAATAAACCCATTAAAACCAACAATCATTCTGCATCTGAAGTTATTTTCCTGCTAAAGAGCCAAGGATCTTCAATAAGAACATACTTTGTTTTAGAAGTTTATGCGAGTGTTATACTCGCAATTAAAGAGCACAGCGGATAATAAAATACTCCAACACGTCATGCATTGCTGCAATGATCTAATGCCATTCTGGTTCCTGTTTGGCTTCTCTAAGCCAGTTTTTGTCCCTTCCCTTACTCTTGTCTTTAACCGTAACATGTGCCTTAAGCATTGCCTGCAGTCTTACTTTTGTGTGTTCGACTGTCCTTTCTATTTGCTCTTTCAAAACAGATGGGAACATCATCCTCATCCTTTCTCTACCTCCCCATAAGCTCTCCTGCTCTCCCTCCCAGCTTCCTCTACGCTTGGTCATTAAGGAGCTTCTACCACAAACATGAATTCTCCTGTCATTCCTGGACACTTCTATCCAGACCAGAACCTCAGCCGGTGTCTGTGGCATTTCTTCATGAAGGTGTAGTTATCTATTCAAGGCCAGTATCTTAGAACAGGGGGGGTTAGAGTCTCTTCCAAGCTTGTCCCATCAATTTATTTCCCAGAACAGTATGATCACATTGCTTTTTTGTCATTCCCATCCACTGTCTCATCTTCAGCAGAGGTTACACTGTGGGTCAGCCTGTACAGACTATCTAAATTTGACAGTTATTTCTCCATGACAGAAATGGTATTTAAGATACGTCCATTTCTATCCCAACTGAAATCTACAGCATTGAACCAGGCTCTGATGATCTTCTGGCTCACATCCATAACATTCCCACGTTCTGGGCATGACCAAAGCTGTTAGAATGATAAAGTAAAATAATCTTATCTAACTTATGGTTTTGCATCCTTACTAGTCTCTTCAGCCTCCTTTTGTTTTCTGCTTCTCTGTCATTTCCAATAAGTTCCTGCACTTTGCTTTCCCCATACTATCCCTGACCCACCTCCCCTAGCTATCTCTTTTGCTAGGAAATTACTGACTCATCCCTCCAACAGGTAGTAATTCCAAAATTTCCTCTGTGGCCAAGAAGTCATCCACAAAGCTATCTCCTAATCTTCCTCAAAACACTGTCAAAAGACCCTTGTTTTCCTGTCCCATGCACAGATGTGGTGGCAGGGGCCAAGGGTGTTACTCATCAGCACGACAACGCCGCCATCTCCTTGCTTCCATCTTCTCTCACTTGTCATCTGATTCATTGTCGTTCACTGGTTCATCCCCAGCATGTCACCTCCCTGCCCTAGGGTTGTTGTTTTCATCCGCATATTTGCACGGCAAATTTCAGCGGGTCTTTAGTCTATACTTAAGATTTTTCTAAGTAACAGATAATAATAGCTGGCTCTTTTGTTTCTGCTAGTACTGATTCTGCAATACCTAAAGACTAACATTTTCACTTCCTTGCAATAAATGGTAGTGATTTTTCAGAAGAACTACAATAGAAAAAAAAAGGGTCAGAAACATCAACATCGCCTTTCAGATTGAAAGTCAATATGAAAATCATGAAATCGGAAAAAAAAAATTAAAATAAAACCCAAGGTGATCCAACATGGGTTGAAAAAGTTGGCACAAATGGCTGACCAACCATTACAGAGTCATAGCTTAAAGGAAAGCTTCACTTTGGAGAAGAGCAATGTTTATAAAGAGGCCAATTTTATTTTACTGAATACTATTAAAATATCTATTAAAAGTTGTAGTCTAAAGTACTACAGTGAGGCTCATCGAAGAGCTAGCATGGACTATGAAATGGCCTCACACGGTGATGTATTTCTGACATAATATAAGGATTCCAAGAATCCATTTACAGGTAAGCTGTCTGGGTAGAGCCTTGCCCTCACTGAAATCAATGGGAGTTTTGCTAGCAACCTCAGTGAAATGAGGTTTTCCTTTCATTTTCAGCCTATGCAAGATTAAATATTGGGTCAGGAAAACAGTATGAGTTCTATTGCATGCAAGTACCAGTGGTTTTAAATACAGCACTTGCTTAGGAGGATTACTAAATGGAATTTGAAAAGTCATTTATTAATGGAAATTATTTTTTTGTTAATAAATCCAGATTTCCTTATTGGTAGAAGTCTCATGTTATTTTGTATGGTAGCATACCTCGGCTGTACCGGTAAAAAATAGCACTTAAGCGGTAGGCCTTTGGGCACGAGAGGTGAGTTGCCCTTCCCCATGCCAATGGAAAATCAACAAAAGCAAGCATTTGGTAGTATGAATTCCATTATTACACAGCTTAGGAGCTGTGCAAGCACCTAAATGCTGCAAGTGCTATTGTAATTTATCTTTGAACTTGTTAGTAACAATGCATAATTAACAAGTAAGCTGTAGGAACATGCAATTGCTATGTATTTACATGGTATTTGCCATGCAGTTGTGGTATAATTACAGAGATTATACCTGCTCTGTAGAATAAGAGTACATGGTGTACAGCGTACTTTATTTTGTGTTATTTCACATCACTTGGTCCAGTGAAGCAGAGCACAGCACGGTGGAGTTTAACAAAGTATTTCATTCTGTTGTAGGTGGAAGCGAGCCACAGGTATGAAACTGCGCATGAATCTGCACAGAATGCTGTTATTTAAATGTTCACCATGGTTTCTGGCTATTCAGGGCAGCAACCTTTTTTTTTTGAGCTCAAGTTATTTATATTTTGGACTGCTGCCCTTTCAGTGATGTAAATGGACTTGAATATGCAGATTCAAAATAAGACAGGCTAGGGCTTGGGGTTTTTTTTAGTGTAGCAACTTTTTCTTCTCATATGTAATATTGTAGGTCTCTCTAATAATTACAGGTAAAAGAATGCATGGAAAGAATCTATCTTCTTACAAAGTTTTGGAAAACTGTATGCCAGCACATCACCGTTTCTTTGCCCTAAAACTCCATTAGTATCAGATACCAAATGTGAAATTGCATAATGTAAGTACTGGGAAAAAAATACCAGCCAATGGTGAAAAGTGCAAAGAAATATGCTGCGTCTCGGAGTTAGTCACATTTTACATGATTCAGCATAAACTAGAAGTAAAGCTAAATTAAAAAATTCTATTATGTTTGAGATCCACATCTAGCAGGAAGAGGAATACTGTACACATCACTTGATGCAGGAATTGCTGTGCCACTTCTCTAAAATGGTGGTATCAGCCTTTAAACTGATGCATGTAGTATTACCCGCTCTGAGAAGAAAATAGAGACCTTTCTAGAAAGTGTGTACAACACTACACTGGTTAAGTAACTTAACAGAAACACAGATTTATTTGCGGTTGCTGAAGTTGTAAAATTTAACTTTGGCATACAAGGAAACAATCTAAGAGGTCCTTATTCTGCTTGAGGTGGAAGAAAAAGCAGGGAGCTCTTCTAAGTGTAAGTTATTGTTGTTCAGCGTCATAATTTTCTTGTCTTGAAGGACTTGATTTATGAGTACAGCATTAAAAAAAATTCTTGCTCAGAAAGGCCAGCAGTGTGACATGACAGGGCACGAATCGTGCTGTATTAATTTCCAGTTACTGCGTTGGCTGCGTACAACTACATCACAAAAATGAGATGCAGATTAACATGATACAATTATCTTGTTTGAATGTCTCACGGTGATTTTACTCTCTGTGTTACAGCCAGCGCACTCACGGTTCATATCAGCCGCCTCGGGTCCACTGGCATTAGGAAGGCAGCCGTGGCTCCCTGCGGGAGCTCCCATGGAGTGTGTGGCTCTCCTGTCCCCGCGGCTGGGCTGGATTCGGCACCCGGGTTGGTAGACAAGCCTAAACTGCTTGTTTGAAAGCTGGGTTCAGGGAACTTTGATGCTTTACATCAACAACTTCTTTCTGTAGCAGAAGCCGACTAAATTATCCCGAGAGTTATTTATGAGCACCAAGAGTTAAAATTTCAGTTCATCTCATGATACAGCTTAAGAATATTAATGTGGTGCATCAAGTCTTTTCTGCACTGACAAATTTAAAAATTATTTCAGAAGAAGTTTGTTTGAGAGCAAAATATAACTTCCTTTTGCAAATTTCATATTTGAAAAAATGTTAATTGGTTTATGACTTGCATTCTTCAGTATTTCTATGCAGTTTGTTTGGGTTTTTTTAACTGTTTTTCATGGAGTGGACACTTTGTAAGGGACAATGGAAGAAATGCCCGTACATGTCCCGGTTACAATCACAGACGTCATCATCCATGAATTCCATGACTTTTTAATTTCCATTTTTCCTACTTAACATCATAAAGTGCCTGGGTGACAGTTGCAGCAACTGTGTACAGTATCTAAAATACCAGCAAAGTATTTCCACTGCATACCAACAAGAGGCAAGGCCTATATTTTACAAATGCCTTCAAGGCAAACATTTAAGGCCAACAACAAGACTTAGATTTGAAATTCTAACTCTGGTGTACGATGGTTCTCATTGTTCGAGTTGACTTTTACCTCCTTTTCAATATTGCAGAGTCATTCTAACACTTTTCAGGACACATTCTACAGTAGCCAGTTCCCTCTGAACAGTGCAATCATTCTTTTAAACTTTTATCTGAAAAGATGGTATTTTACAGTCTGGGAAGGGCAGTTTCCTCCATCTAGAAAATTGAGCAAGGGAGGCTTTCCACTGGCTCCAGCAGGGTTGGCATCAGACTCTTCAGCTAGTGTTTTGTTACGGTCTTATTTTTCATTAAGATGCAACAATAACCAGGACAATCCTGTCATTATTTCTGGGAATTAAGTAACTTTTAAATGGTGAAATTGTGCATCATTTCAGTCATAATTTGGAACCCAACCACTTCATATACCATTGAAAGCCTTGTCTCTCACAAGGGATGTTTTGTGAGACATAAATTGTAATGAATTGGGATGAGACAAAAGCTCTGGTGAGGAGCAGATTTGAGTTGTGAAGTGGGTAAAATAATGTTCTCTTTAGGTTGGAAAAGCTATCTTCTGGTTAGCATGAAAGTTACAGATGCATGTAAACCACAAGCATCTCGGTGCATGGGCATCCCTAAGTCTTAAATAATTTTCGATAAAATGTGCTTTCTATGTGAGTTTTCTAGGTTCAGAAGTGGGATTCTTCTCAGGGAGAATACTCAAAACCGGCTCTTTTGATGTTGTTTTCACAGAAACAGACACCACGTGATGCAAGTTCATATAGAACGAATGGAATTAGGACAAATGTTTGAAGACTTCTCACAGCCAATTGCTCACAAATGATTTATGGCAAGATTTACTTGCAGAGTGATTACAGCACTTGTTTTTGAAAAAAAAAATTCAAGAAAATCAATCTGCTCATGGACAAATAATGAAAAGAGGAAGAGGAAAAATTCCTCTAACATATGAAACTGCAAATTATTCACTTAACACAGTTGGCAACATCCAGTTTTTATGGTAGTAGGGGCTTGTGGAGTAGGAGGTAACGGTATGAAAAATGATTGATTCAGTATCTTATACTGCAATTCTGGAAGGGGTTCAACATCTAATTTAAAAGCCATTTTCCTCCTTTTACCCAGTAAAGAAAACAAAATGATAGTCAATGTCTGTGAGCTGTTTTGGGCAGATAGGATCTATTTTGTATCTATGCAGTGCCGTGGTCACAGAGGCTAGCTTATAAGAGCGAGCAGTTGTTAGGAAAGGTCTCTCTTGCCAGCAGAAAACCAAAACCTGCCTGAGGAAGGGTATTGCCATCATACCCTCTCTGCCTCTTCCCATTAGAGAATAAAGGATTTACCTTTCCAGAAGAGATACATAATTGGTCTTAAACTCAGTGTATCTTTTAAGCCTTTGAGTTGTGGAGTCTTGTGTGTAAACTGCATCTCCACCAGCCCATCTTCAGTCTGCAGTAAGAAAATGATCGGTGATTCACTTTACTCTTGGAATAATACAAAGCACACTTTGGGCATCTCTCTCCTCAGACCACCTTTTGTCCCTTCCTCACTCCCCGGGAGGAAGGCAGCCACTTTCTGGGCAAGAGGCTCTGGGATGCTGCACTAGGATGCTCGCAGAGTTATCTTATGCTCAGGCTAGCGGGGACTCTAGTGTATTCTGTTTATGCCTGTGGCATTGGGGCTGTGAGTTCATCATTCAGATCTCCTTAGCTCCTTACATGTGTGTTCTTGATTCAATATTTAATTCCTAATTTAATTCCTGAGTGTGCACATGCTATCTTTCAAAGGCACAGCAGATGCAAGGGAGTCCATTTGATCCCTGCTGCTTTTCTTCACAAAACAACTTAAAATGCTAATGCTGTAAATAAGCATTACAGCACAACCTTTGGCTGAATGATATCTAACATTACTCCAGATTTTAGTCATAGTGAAAGATTTTTACAAGATACTTTGAGCTAATAGAAGAATAGTTTTCATTTAAAGCAGTGATGTGTTCATTCCCATAAATGCTGATTGCCATAACTCTATTGTATGTTCTTGGCTTTATTACACTGAGCTGAGTTAGTTTGTTATACCTTAACACTAACAGTTGATTATAAATTAATTTTACTATTTCTGTCTTTTTAGAGAGAGCACTACCAGGACCGATACATTTCCATGTCCACTGAAGGGAACAGTGAAAAAAAGGTGTATTTCTGTAAGACTGTTCTAGGCAACCTTTTCGACAAAGGAAGGATGTGCCACAGAAGGTGATGTTCAGGAGCTGTTTCCTCGGCCCAGTAGGATACAGAGTGAGGATATCTGCATCTAGTTGAACTGTGCTGAAGCCACCTTTAATTCTTCCCCTTTATACCCTTCTTCCTACGCTGCAAATTCATGTTACATTCAAGACTGCTTGAAATGTCTTTGGTAATGACAGTCCACTGCTGGTGAACGTTCTGCCCACTGTTCTGTGCTTTAGGAGCCCTTTCTGCATCACCTGCCTGTGCTTGGGATAGGAGCTCGAGGCACACAGTAGCTCATTGCCTGGAAAGTAGTTGTCAGAGGACAGCTAATATGTTGGCGGACCAACTTCAACAATTTCCCTAAAAAAGAGCTTTAATACTGGCTATAATCTGAATATAGACAGATTTCTCAGCCTGCTTCAGTCCACTAACTGCAGATATATATACATAGGTTGTCTGATCCAGGTTGAAAAAAACACCAGTGCCCTTTGCCTTTATCCTCCTCATAGGCAATTTTGGAAAGTTTGTCTAGAAAGGGTGACAAAATGTTCTGCTGCTGCAGGCCCCTCCAAGCCTACCAGCTTTTTTGCTTTTGTTTAATTTGCTACATGTGATTAAGTCCACTGCGTTTCTGCCTGGCAGAATCTGTGACTAAAAATATCCTGTGAGTATACGTAGTATGCTGCAACACTGGTGGAAAGTAAATAAGACCATAGTCTTCATAATCACTGTTTCTCCAAAGAACTACTGCTCCCAGCAGACAGGCTATTTTAGGCTGCAAATGGAAATCAGAAACCGAGATTTTTCTTTCCCTGCTAGTTCTTCTCTTGAGAGTTTTAGTGCTTTCCTCTGTGCACCTACTTTGGGGTTGGTGGCAGCATATTGATAATATCAGTTGCTTGGAGGATTGATCACTGGAGCCTATTCTGAAATACACCAGTGAACATGGGAAATAGTTTCCAGTAGTACCAACATATTATTAGTCGATACAAAATCAAGCATGAGATCAAAACCAGATCTGGATAGTCTTACTCACTCCATAATTTAGGTGACAGTTCACTCAAAATTCAGGCATGCAAAGTAAGTAAAGGTATTTCCTAGCTACCTGCACGTTCTGTTCTAATATTGATAATATATTTGCATCTCTCCATTTGGCAGACTGCCTTTTACCTCCTATTTAATGATCTAAGTCCAGTCACGAATGTAGACACTCTTGATTTGTAGTCCCGTCGATGCCAGTGATGTCTGGCCTTGCCTCCAGTTGATAGCACAGACACTATCATCTAAATCATAAGTATCATAAGGATCTAATGCAGGATCTTTGCATGGTCTTTAAATCTGAGAAGTTCTAATTATCATTCTTCATACTTCATGTATTTTGCATTTTTTTCTGGAAAAAGCTTCGCATTATTAGGAAT
This sequence comes from Cariama cristata, assembly GCF_000690535.1. Lineage (NCBI taxonomy): Eukaryota > Metazoa > Chordata > Aves > Cariamiformes > Cariamidae > Cariama > Cariama cristata. Next base: position 11,257 of record NW_009634236.1, on the reverse strand, counting down.
TCAAAAGATTAGGTTTTGCTTCAGCAACATGCAGATCTGAGAACTTGAGACCAAATCATAATCTTTAGCATTAGCTGCACTTTTCTGATGCCCCAAATGGTGTTGAGAAAGATTTTCTGTGCTAGGAAATACCTTTTTTTTTTTTTCTAATTTTGTGGCATGGGTACTGCTGTGATACTATGTCTGCATCCCGACCATCTGGATTGACTACTCATAAGCATCCTTTGACCTGCTGAGTAGCCAGTACTACAATTTTAGTCAATTGTAGTACTACTGAGAAGCGTGCTCTTTCTGCCTATACAAATAAAAAAAACTTTTAAACTTGGAAAAACCTCAGTCATGCTATTTTCTTCACTGAGGGAGAAGGAGTGGGCTTTTTTGGGAGCAAATCTATTGAGTGAAAGATATCTTGGTCAAGAAGGGTCAGCTCTGGCATTGAGAGCAGACAAAAGATTTTCAGAGAATATGTGAAAAAAACAGATGGCTTTAAATAAATGAATAGAAAAACTGCTTTGTGTTCTACCCAGACATCACATTTGATAATCCAAATTGTTGTCATAATCATGATCTGTCATTCTCGTAGTCTTTCACTTTGCTTTGTCATTTACAGGACTCGTGCTTGACTTTAAGCAGCCTGATGCTGTTCACTGGTTGCTCGGCTTGACCTTAAAAATATCATTAAAATGGCAAAAATGTTTAGAAAGTTGGAAAAGTGTTACCCAGGAAAAATTCTCAGGGCACAATGAAAGATGTGAAGTGACTGAACTCTTCGATTTACTTTGTTTGAAAAGGTCCTGTCCCCCTCTGCCTCTCCGTGCACACCACCAGCTGCAATTGCGCTTGCTAACGCTGCTTCCTCTGTACTTTGGCATGGTGGGCTCTTTTCCCTTTACATGATTTATTTAGGTGTCTTCATCCTCTTCCCGTCCTAGTCCTCTCTCTGAAACAGCACGAGACCCAGCTACTACCTATTGCCTACCTTCTTGCTCTGTTATCAACTGCAGACTTTTTTTTTTTTTTTTTAACTATTAATTGTAGTTACTTATCTGGACATGTTTTACCTCTGTCCTTCACGCCTTTAATCCTACAGTTTTCTGTGTAAAGCCCAGAAGTCCCTTTTTCTTGAACCATGACAGCTCCTCCAAATTAAAGGAGCAGCAGTGAGCAGATAAGACAGCTCATTAGAAACACAGCACACACCATAACATGGTTAGCCATCACCAGATCTACTGTTAATTTTATGGCCTTTTCTCCAGAGACCCCTTTGTCTTTTCACATACTGAGCAGCTGGAAGCAGGGAATGTTTTTCTTCCCTTTGCTCAGCACCTCATACCACAGAGGACATTACGGTTGTGGTCCCAGGGATGTTTAAAGCCCTGTACTTCCATTTTCCAAGTCCTTATCTCCTACACTGCAGACTCACCATCCTTATTTGTAGCCCTTCAGCTTCCAGTTCCTTGACTTTCCCTGTGCCGTTCTCCAGCAGGAGCCCGGCCAGGATAGATGGGACTACTCCAATCTTTACTACTGTTGCTCAGCTACATCCCACAGTCCAGTTATCTTGCTGATGAGATAAGAAGCAAATATGCGTACCTGCTCATGCCTCAAAGAGAGTTCCTTAGCTTAATACTCAGAAAGTTAGTTATCCTGGAAATTTAACACAAGCAGTATTCACATAATGTACATAGGTGGGTTTTTTTCCCCCATAAAAGGGATTATTTAAGTTCTGAAAGGAAGAGTTGAAAGCCAAAGCACATGACTCTATAGGTAGGTCAAATTGCTTCTAAAGTTACATGACCTTTTTCTCCAATTCTGAAAAATCCATCAGAGGAAAGAGGAGGAGTGGGGAATAACATCCCTGCTCTTGTCAATTCTGTTATAATTCCTACTGAAATAATGGGATAGTAGAAGAGAGAGTCATGAAAGAAAATAGGAAAAGAATCCCTTTGCGAGAAAGAATGAACAGTTTAATTGATCCAAAAGGCTTATTCTTTCTGGTGAAAATTATATGAGAAAAAGAAAAAGCAGAATTTGAGAAAAACAGATCTATGTGAAGCTACCAAATTCAAGAATGACGAGTTTCATTTTCATATAAACACCAAATATAAAAGAGCATCTCTGGAGGTAAAGTGCAATCAACAGGTTGGGGCTTTGCAAAATCAAGCAGTGGCATTCTGTGGCATCTGTTATGGTCAATACTCTAAAAGAGACAATATTTCATAAAGGGATTTCCAAGAGCTTTTTAAGTGGAAGTGGTGCAGTTTTTTACAGATTCACAAAACATATTTGCCTTCAGGTTTACTGTATTCTCAGCCAATATAAAAATGCTCTTAAATAGAGGTGGTTTTACCAAACTAGGCAGACAATGATTTGCAATGAGAAGAGGAAATAGCTTGGTAGATTGCCATTCCTTCCTCTATCTGGTCAGTAAATTTAATTTTTACTTACATTATAGAGGTGTGAGCACAGAATTCATATGCCATGAAATAAGGGTATATCTTACATGAAACTGAAGCTCAGCTGAGCACATCTTAAAGGAGCATGACTTGTAGGAGAACACAAGCTCAGCAAACCTTAAAAACTGTGTCATCCAAACCCCACGAATTGGTTGGGAGCAGTTGGGCTGATGTTTAGTACTTCCGCTGCATGTTCTTGTGGTGCTCGTTGTGATTATGAGCACATGAGCTTTGAGTACCACATAGCTATCAGCCAGCAGCATCCAGATGTGCAATAAAGTCTGCTATTCCAGTAACCACTGAGACTTCTCAAAATTATGCCTAAAGAGAGGCAATGGCAGGTCCGTAACTGTATTTACAGCATTCCTCAGGTGTTTTATTTAACTGAAGATACTACAGGCTATTAAGGAGAATGTGGATCGGAATGTGTATCAGAAAAACATCTCAGAATAGAAATCAAGATCAGTAGGCAGAAAAAACTCACTACTTAAATAGAGCTCAAATATGAATGACAAGCGTGGGCTAATCCATCTGTCAGTCTTCTCCTACTATAGTTGTTCTGGTTGAACAAGGAATACCATATTTTTGCGAATTATGCTTACTACATATTGCCACATACAAGGGGGTGCCATTGTGCCAGGCACTGTGCATGCAGAAAAGAATAGGTAATCCTTGTCCTGCACATCTTCAGCTCTAAATAATGTATCTGCATCTCCTGCTTTCTCAGCCTTCAACTAGGGATTATTTTTCACCACTAACCTATAAGGTAATAAAAGGGCTCTGAAGAAAGCTGTATCTTTGATTTAAATAATTAACTACATTGACTTGGATATTCTGAGAGCCCCCACTAATCTCAGCCTTCCCAGCAGTTTGTAAAATAAAATAAAAAAACATATATATATATGTAATTAGTCTAACTCACCATCAGTTTTATGACCAAGCTCCTCTGCCACATTCACCGCTCACCACATGGGACCAAGAGCTGCTGCTGTTCTGTCCTGGTAGATTTGCACTCAAGGCAAAGGCAAGGTAGAAGTTTATTTCAGCTGAGAATTTGATGCCAGGCTATTTTGGGACTGAGTGAAACTTGTCCTTCATAATTACTTTATAATCAGTGAAGAGTGCTTTCTAGAGCAGCTTGGTATAATACAAAGTCATGCTTTAAATATTCTGTTAACAGCAAGAAAGGGCAATGACCTGGAGAGTGCAGGATGTTCACTTGAGAGTCCACAAAAACACTGTGCCTGTGTTATAATGGAAAGAAATAGTTTAACCAGGCCTGAGGTTGCTAGCAGGGGACCAAAGAAATCAGTGAAGCAAATTCTGGACAGTTTATGATGTCTTACCTCCTTTCTAATGCCACATGGACTTTTATTTATTAGGAAAATAAATGTACTTTAATGAATGAAATATCAACCTGTGATTATGTCTTCTATGTTGCAGAAAAAAGGTGAATATATTATTTATCAGGATCTCCTAGGTATTTTTCTTTTGTCCACGTGCCATGTACAGTGTGTTTAACCAGAAACGCAGGGTGCAATCCCTTGATAGATGTGAAGCTACGTGTGCCGAGCCAGGGAGTGGGACAGCAGACCGCACACCCATGATGTCTCCTAGCCCTGAGGCACATATCCCAGCACTTCCCTCACCCACAGTTCAGAAAAATCACAATTTTACACACCTGTTTTCCACTGAAGGATCCCTGAGTGCTGGATGCAAGACGATCTGTACGGACTGTGGGGTATCGCTATGTGTTTGGGTAATACAAGAACCCAGGGCTGGAAGGGAGACCGAGGTTACATAGCTGAGGCCGCAACATCTGCACGTCGCTGGGCAACAGATGTCTTGGGCAAAACAGCATGAAGGATATCTTCTTACGTGCCACTGGCATGGCAGCATGGTAGCCTGTAGCAAAAGACCAAGCTCATGCCTGCGATGTGCACCAAGAAGAGAGTTAGAAGAAGTCATCAATAGCTTCGGTTCTTGATGCATATTTGCATCCTGATGCGAATTTGTTTAGTGAAAATTCCTGATGATCTTTAGGAAGTGAACCATGTCCCCTACTGCACAGGAGGACAAGGATACCAGCTCTTGGTAGTCCCTGCCACTGTGACTGAGGGAGGAGTTTCCATCCAAACCTGAACTTGTGAGCAATCTTACTGTGAGAACACCAGCCAGGACCACCACCCAGGACTTCAATGATTTTAATGCTACTTAGCAAATCTCACTCATATCCTGTTTCTGGCTGTGGCCAATCTTCAGTGGTTGAGAGGATGGGGAAAAAATAACAACCCAAACGCCACAAGTTAGATGATATACCAAGAGGAATTTTTTCATATCCCCACAGATAACCAGCAGAAACCCTAGGACTTGTACACTATAAATCCGGATGGAGGAGAAAACAGCAATCCCTTCTCTTTCCAACTACAGCAGCCCACCAAATCCCCGAGGACTTAACAACAAAAAAGCCATTTTCTGTCTTGAGGAATTTCTACTTAGTTGCACAATCCTTCCACAAGCTTCTCAGACCACCTCTGCAATCACAGGGCACTCCTGAATTTTGTTCCTCACATTAACTGTTCACTGTCTTCTAATTTTCAGTCTGCATTTATTCATGACTAACTGATATCCATTTGATCCCAGGCTAACATTAACCTTTAACTCGTGCAGTTCTTCCTGCTTGATATTTACCCCTAAGGATATTTATAAATAGTTTTCTTCTGTCATTCTTAGTTTGGTGGGGCTAAAAAAGAGAAACTGATGTTTATCAGTCATGGAAGTCCTTCCTGCACCAAAATGAATGTGTCCCTTCATCTGGCAGATTAGCCCAAAATAGGTCCTGAGTTTGCAAAAACACAGTACTCTCAGTTACATGTAAAAGTCGCTTATTTTTTGTTTGCAGTTAAAGTGATCAGGTATTAGGGTACAAGTCCCAGTCCTTTATTGAATCAACATACCACTCCTTACTGCACTTGCAGTTATGGTCTTGTTCTGCCATGCTGCTCTCGTTCCCGACGGCTCTGCTGGTGATGCCCAGCAAGCCAGAAAAGTCCATGCAGGGACCTTCAAATATCTTTACTGGGCAGCACGGGCAAAGCAGCCCCATCACCTGCTGCAACGCTCTTCCCAGCCAGGCTCTCTGAGCCTGCTGAGCACCAGGACCGTGGTGACGGTGTGCACCAGGAAGGGAAGATGTTGGGTTCAACAGTGCTGATATTTGACAAGCCTGGTAATGTTTGGAGTCCAAGTTGTTTTCCTGCACTAAGATGCCTCAGGCTGGTCAGAGATTAGCTGGCAGCCTCAGAAATACATAAACCAGGTTTGAAATGATCAGGGGTTTCCAGCATGGGAGCAAAGCATTGCTGACGGCAGCACATTTTTGGAACACACCTTGTTCGTAAGGTTGGCTCAGCCTTATCTGAATGTTAGGTGTGCGCTGTCCAAGTGTCCCCTCAGTAGCAAAGAATTATTGTCACCTCCCTCTGCAAAACTGTCTCTGCTGCTTTGCTACAAGATTATTACTTTTAAAAAAAAAAGCTTATCCTGGCAGAATTTGACTAGCAAAGAGCAGAGCCTTTGGGATAACTTCCTTCAATTTTTGGTTAAATGTTCTGCGGTGGTTGCTGACCGCTGTTTGCACTGTCCCTCTCCTGCGCAGGCTGTTACCTACACTCCATGCCCTGCTGTCCTCCTCCCACCTTGTTGCTCTTCCTTCCTTCAGGGATACCCAGTCATCTCTCATGGAGACATTGCTATGGATCGCCTTGTTTTCCTACATCTTTTGAGCTCTGCTGAGCAGGGGACCACCTCTGCACCATCCCAGGTTGTCCCTTCCTCCCACTCCTCCCGGTCTCAAATCTCAGATGTGTACTGTACCAGGATGATGACAGCAGTGGACCTGGGCCATTGGGAAAGGCAGGAGCTGATGCATTAAGTGCATTAACAGTCCCCAGGCAGGGGCTGGAGCCAAAGAACATCTACCACCCATATATTTGTTATATATTTGTTACATTTGTGTCCTCCGTTGCGTTTACTCCCCACAAAAATAAGTTTAACGGTAAAAATATTTGCTAAGAAAGCAACCAAAGAAATTATTCCTGCATGTTTGGGGAGCAGCAGAGTCACTCCCACCGCAGGCGCGAAGGCTTGGCCCTTGGACAGGCAGCGATGGCCGTTCTGTTCGCCTCATCCCCACGATGCCCGCCTAGGAGCACTGCCAGAAGGCAAAACCAGTGCTGTGAACATGTTCAGCAAATAACTTTAAATAATACTGGAAAGGCTGCCCCTGCACCAAAATGCATTTACTTTGATGTGCAGAACTTCATCGTCTGTAGGAAATATTTCTACAAAACATCTACCTGCCCAGAACTGTAACACCCATAGCAGAGCGATGCTTTGCTGCTGTGTTCACCCTTTTTGCATTCTGCAACACAATTCGATAGGCTGGACCCTGATGAAGCATCTGGACCTGATGTTTTGCACCAATAACGAATTACAAGGTTAAAAATATTCCTGAAAACTGAAGGTCGCATTTTTTTAAGTTAATGCATATCAAGTTACTTTTCTTCTAAACATGCAAAGTTGCAAAATTCAATGTAAACAGACTCCTGTGAAAGAAATATGTACTCTAACTTAAGGAAAACCAAATACTGAACTCTTTGAAGGGATGGCAACAAAAATATTCAGAAACTCTTGACATGTCTTCAAAGGAAATTCCCTCTCTGTATTACAGAATTGCTTTTTAGATCACCATGCTGAAACTAGTAGTATTGAAAAATGTTTCTAGCCATCCCTTAAGGAAAGGAAAAGGGATCCCATTACTCTCTGTAAGATAGGGATTTAGTAAATTTAAAATGCTCGATGCTAAACTTTGCAAAACTGACTTTATGTAGCTGAAGTTACACTGGATCATGCTGCCTTAATTAAATTAATTTTCCAAGCAAAAGGTGGCATTGGAAATTTCACTTCTGAGAGATAAAATATTTTCTATTTTCATTACTATCAATAACCAGGAGTCAGCTCAGTGGTTGGAGGTTATGAACTGCCTTTTAGGAGAGCACCTCCCAGCAAAAAGCATCTGGATGCACAAGGAAGCAATTCCATGTACGTGGCTGATTTACTGCTACGGCTGTCACCTGGTTCCTGGTGTGAGAGAGGAAATCGATCTCTCTCCTAATAAAAAGGGAAGAGGCAGCGTTTCCAGAATGAGACGGCACTTTCTGGATACGAGGGGAGCTGCAGGCTCTGAAACACTGCTTTGCTAAATTAAAAAAAAGGAGTGGAAAACACGGTTATTGTTCTTAATGTTCACCTGATAAAGCCTCTTTTGAACTGCACTTCGTTAAGAGCTGTCAAATGCAGCGATTGAGGTGGCTGGTGGTGCCTTATGGCTACCTGCTGGTGCAGGCAAAGCTGCAGCAAATACAACCTGCTCCGGATTGAGCAGCACTGGCTTAGACCTGATGATATGCACGTGGTTACCATGGTTAGTCCCGGTGAATCTGGTGGTGCTGCTCCAGCTGCTGGCCTTGGCCTTCAGGAAACCTGCCCTGGTGTCACGACATGGACATCCCCAGCGACGTTGCAGCAGAGGGCACAGTGCTTCCCCTGGCACCCCGGTGGTCCAGCAGCTGACATCAGCCCGACCGGTGCTTGTCAGCTCCTGATGTTCACCACTGCTGCGTCTCAGCCCTCCCAGCAGCAATGCACCCAATATCCCGCTGGTGTAGGACAGACCCCCATTGCCATCAGTGCCTGGGAGCAGCCGCCCGGAGCCAGTGCGCAGGTGTTGCTCACACTGACAACCACAGTGCATTTCCAGCTGCAGCTTAAGGGACCATACGCTCCCTGCAGGTTTGGCCCACATGCACCCACCTCAGCCAGAGAGGGCCGGGGAGAGAAAGCAGGGGATGCCATCGCGCAGCCAGACGCACTGGCGGTGGCAGAGGGGCTGTGGCCATGGGGCGTCCCCCCTCCATCACCCCCCGGTGATGCCCCTGCTGCTGCGCAAAAGAAATCGCCGCCTTCCAAAAGCAATGAGCATGACGCATGCAGAAAGCTATTCTCCCTCTCTGGGTCAGCAGACGGCACCGCTTCCTGGGCTAGCGGGGAAGGAGCCCTCCATTCTTACTGCAAATTATATCCCTTTAAGCGCCACCAAGATTCCTTATTTATTTGGCAGACAATCAAATAACAACCTCTCCGCAGCACGTTGCTAACACAAGTGGTTCTTGGCCTCGGCCCCCTCTCCCCTTCCACCTCCCCAGGGTGTTGCAGGGATGGCTTGCTGGGCTGTTAGCTGGAGCTTTAGTGAAAAAAAGTTGCTTCTTAAGAATGACAAGTATCATTGCAGATCCACTCCCTCTCCTGGGCTCATTCTTCATTCTCCTCAGAGGGGCCCTTTTTTTTTTTTTCTTTTTTAATATGTGAAGAATAATTAAAAAAAAAAAAGGAACTCCTACTAGAGTAATAAATAATGATGCAAAATACCGAAAGCCGTAAGTAAGTAGGAGCCATGGCACAGCAAGTCTGCCTCTGAATCCCTCAGCCCTGCGCATCCCAGCTGGGATCCTGCTGCTCCCACACCCCAGAGAAGGTAGAGGAGAGGGATGAACCACTGGTAGCAGAGAGAAACTTCTCTGCTGGGCCAGTTTGTACGAGACCTGGGGAGTTTTCATCCTGCGTGAAAAAGAGAAGAAATTAAATGGTCCCCATGAGGCCACTTGGTCCCCTTGTATCAATGAGGGGCAGCTCCCCACCACCCTCCCGGAGCAGCAGAACCCCTTCAGCTGCCGGACCTCATCCCCACCACAGTAACAAGGGGGAGCGGATGGACATTTGACACTGCTGGACAGGCTTGGACCCTGACCACCCTCTCACAGCCCACCTCTGCAGCAGCGGCACAGAAGGAGGACGACCAGCACCATGCTGTGGTGCCCGCGGCCAACAGCTCTGCATGGGGCAAGGGGGAAAATTCAAGCTCCCCTTGTTCCTTGAGATGAGCTGATCAGCACCTGGGTCCACAGCCCAGCTTAACCAAGAGGCAGGGAGCATCTCCCACATCCCAGCCCCCCTCTGCAGGAGGAAGGTGAAGGGCTGATCCCACAACAGCACTGTGCTCCCCGGGACTGGATGCCACAGCAAGTGCATCCTCCTGGGGAGATACCAAGGGAACCATAAGACACAGCTAATTTTAAGAGGAAATGGGTTTTTACTTTGCTTCAATTTCTCCTTAAATTCCCCCTTGTCCATCGCAGAGCAGGACAATTGCCAAGGGCAGAGCAGCAGCTGATCAGTAAACAGGACACCAATTGGGGACACTAAATCTTCTAAACCCTTCCCTGACAAAGGCAAATGCCAGCGCAAGCGCTCCCATCTCAGGCAAAAACGACTGGGTTCCTCTCATTGCTCTCAGGGCTCGCAAATAGATCCTGTGCATGTATTAAGTTTTTAATAAAAAATAAGCTCACATGTCATTGTGCAACCGACCTTCTCGTGGCCGAGGAGAACGTTTTGTCTGCCGGCTGCAGCTGGTACTGCACGGTGTGTATCACTCTCCATCCCTCCGGGCTTCTGCAGCGGGGGGGAGGAGTGAGGACCTTTGCAGAAATCATCCCCCATCATTTTGCCACCTTTTTTTTTTTTTTTTTTAAACCCAGAAAAGATGGAACCCCCATCATTTTGCCCCCTTTTTTTTTTTTTTTTTTAAACGCAGCAAAGCATGAACTCAGAAACTAAACATTTTGATTGGGTTTCTGCCACGACTAAAGCAGCGATACGGAATGCAGCTCGGCTGAAACGCGCTGGCTCCCAGCTTTACTTTAGCAGCTCAAAAGAGATTTTCCAGACACCTTTTCAATTTTGCGAGGACATTTCTAGGCAATTAAATGATTAGTGAACTTTGCCCAGTCTTAAGATACAAAACTCATCCAAAGAGACGAAGCAGAGTCAGGTTTGATATTTAGGAGGACTGCATAAATTGAGTCTATCTGATCCCGAGTATTATAAAAACAAGGCCCAGGGAATAGACCGCTGCTTTCAGCTTACTTAATTAGTTTATACAGTGAAACTACGAATAAAAGGGCTGTGCAGTTGCTTTGGCTTTAGTAGTAACCCTGCAACCATGACAACAGTAAAGCATTACTGAATCACCATGACAAAGAACAGCAGAGGAGAGCTGCTGCCACAGAAAAGCGAACTTGGGCCCATCAGAAATTCAGTGTACGTGGAAAAATACATCCTGCCATCATTGCTTTACTGTAATGCTCGCGTTTTAGTGCTCTGTTAAAATAAATATTTTGGAATAGGTTTGGGGCAGCTCACACAGGTCCACATCGTCTCATTAACTGTTGGTAACGGCAATATCTTGCAAAGCCAGGATGTAAAGCAGTTATTTCTTAAAAAAGAGAGATCTGAGTATTTACAGGCCAGCCCTGTCCCTGCCTCCCTGTCTGCACCCACCCGGACCTCAGCTCGCTGCCTGGTCGGGCACTTGGGGATGCTGCTCGCAGCACGCAGGTGGAGAGTTTTGTCCTAGATCTAATTAAAAAGGACAATGAAAAAATTACACATTTGCTTCCAGCCCTTCCTCCCAGTTCACACTCTCACAGGAAACAGACTCTGAAATGAGTTTGCAACCACAGGGATTAAACTTTGGCCCATGGTGCAGGTGTGTACCCCCTCATCCCAAATCACGTCTTTTCTTCTCTCGTGCCCCCATCAAGCAGCCCCCTGGCTCTCAGAGACCCTGCTCCGCAGGGCGGGCACGGCCCCTCGAGATGCTCCTTCTTTGCAGAAGACGG
>NW_009634235.1:2322-17562 GCF_000690535.1 Cariama cristata | reverse complement strand
AGAAGAAGTTTGCAGGAGAGTTACTGAGGTTGGTAGATGCCCCAGATGTGAAGGATCACTGGGGTTCAAGGAGACCGTTGCAGGAGAACAGTCATCTCTCCGTTAGCATTCATGGCAAGGGGGATCAAGGAGGCTGCTACATCAGAGCCGTTCTTTCCACGAGATTAGCCTGGAAAGCTGCCTTAAATTGGAATGCCAATACAGAAAGCTTTTGAACAAATCAATACATTGAACAATAATAAATTGTTAGGACTAAATGGTATTTATGCAGCGGTTCTAAATGAGCTGAAATAGAGGGCTCTGGAAATCTTATTTCTGGTGTGTGATCTGTCACCGAAATTGGCCTCAGTGTGGGAGGAATGAAGGGTTACAAATATGGCACGATCTTCTGTCATGAGTGCAGTTTAGAAGGTACAAAACAGGAAAATCGTCTTTTGCTCTGTGTAAATCGGTTGCAACCGTAAGAAAGTCAGTCAGTTGGTGGACATGAAGGCCATTTCGATATTTTGAAGGAGAGTTGCATCCCCGTGAGGATGGCATAGTTATGCCTCCCCAGTCTTTTAGAATTCCTTGGAGTTCTCGGTGAAGGTGAGCACTGATCCAGGCCATAGAGGATTGGGTTTTCTGAAGCTTTGGCCAAGGTTATTCTGCTTTTGTTAACTTAGCCATCTTTTCCGGGACTGTGAGTGTTTCAAAGACAACGGAGGACAAGAGCGTATCGTCTCTTTTCTACCATGAAGCTGCGTCACTACTGTGGTCGCCAAGGGTCTGTACTGATCTGCTTAGAAGTAATCCAGGCGAAGGGGTGAATAATGCTGTACCAGAGGGTAATGCACAGGTTTTCAGGGTAGAAAAATCTTAAGCTGAAGAATTTAACACTGAAAAATTGCGGGATGGTCTTACAATACTTAATAAACAGATGATAAAGCAGAAGGAAAACTGTTCCATTGAGTGCAAAGTAATCGTGTGAGGCAAAATAACATTAAGCATATGGGGGGGTAGCTTCGTATCAGTTACTCTTTTGTAGGAAAGAGATCCTGTGGACAGTTTTTGGAAAACATCAGCTTCTTGCTTAGCGTCATGCTAATGGGCAAAGAAAAGGTAAGGATTCTTAGGAAGGAAATGGAGAAAACACCATAAGGCCTCATTATACAGTTACTGACTTGGTGCTCAGTGCACTGTATAGTTCTGGTCATCTGATTTCAAAAGTACTGAATTAGTGCAGAAACAAGACAACAGGGGATATCTGGGATGCAAAAGAGTCTGGAAAATGGACAGCCTTTGAGGGTACAGAAGAGGTGTCTGTAGGATTTTGAATGATGTGGAAACAGTGAACTGGGAGTGATCTCTCACTACTGCTTTATGATTCATTGCCCCTTAATTATTGCAATTAATAGGCAGTGGGTTTTAAGGCTGATTTTTGGTTTGTTTTTTTTTTTTACGTTATATAGTTAAACTGTAGAACTTGCGTAAAGGGACCATAAGTATAAAGAAGTTCAGAAAAGTAGTAACATTCATGAAAGGCAGCTTCAGAAATCCCTAAACTGGTGATTTTTGGCAGTTGAGAAAATCCGCCAGTGAAAAGTTGCTTTGAAAATCTGCTTTTACCTTCTTTTTTTCCTTTTTTTTTTTTAAGCATTATTGACCCTGGCCATAGACAAGGTCCCAGACTAGATGGCTTTTTGGGGTGCAGTTCAGCTCAAGATGGAGCTGTGTAAGTCGAAGTGTCTACCAGCAGTTGTCTGCAGTCGTGTTGGATGTATAAACTCTTTTTAGAGCTAGGAGAGCTTGATGAGCAGTAGACATCCAGGCTTGGTTCATTTGCCCAGAGTAAGTTGCCTGGCTTCCAGTGATTCCAATAAGCCATGGATCATCTCCTCTGGGTCCAGTGCCCTGTCTGCCAGCTCCGTGGGGATGTCCTACACGGTGTTGGGAGCCCCAAAGGGCACTGAGCATGTCAGATAACGGAATCACACCCATCAGCTGAATCAAGTACTAGGCACCATTGACTCTACTGACTAGATTTCCATCAGCTATAACAGGTGTGGGGGTGCATACTTAAAACACCGATTTATTTGATTTCTGACCGAATCCCATGCTTGATCCCTGCATGTGTGCAATACCCACGCTCACTCTAGAGTCCTAGAAGCCTTGGTGATGTGTTTGGAATTGGAGCAGCCCAGCATAGCTGCTGTGCTGGGCAAGGTGGTCAGCAGAAGAGCACGGACGCAGCGTACTGTGGTGCTGCCAAAGCCTGGCGTCTGGTCATCGGCAGGTCTTGTGGCTTTGGGTACGTGGTTTCTGTAGTTAGAGATTCCCCTTGAAGTTCTAAAGTTACCCCCCCCCGGTAGAAAATGATAGAGTTAAGCAGTTAAGAAAATAGATTAGGCTTCTTGGAGGTAAAAATTCTGCGCTGTCTCTGAGAAGCTTTTAGTTTGAAATCTAATTGAAATAATCTAAATAAAAATTATGTTATAGTAGCATTTTTTTTCATGACACAGTATTAGCAACATTAAAAAAGAGGCAAAACTGCTCTCAGGAACGTCACAATTTGTTTTGTTTCTTTTTTTTGTTTTTGAACAGGGACGAGGATGGTAAGCCCTGCATCGCTGAGAAAATTGCTGGAGTCTTGTAAAGATCTTTCTTTACTCGATGTGTCCTTCTGCTCACAGATTGATAATAGAGTTGTCCTAGAACTGAATGCCAACTTTCCTAATGTGTTCATAAAAAAGAGTTTCACCCAGTGACTCACTACGTATGCTGCTGTGGAATTTGTTTGACAGAGTTGGTTCCTGTACATTTGTGCTGACTTTTTTTTAAGAAGAATATAAATCCACTATGAAATAGTGGAGAGTATTAATTATCTGCACAAATGGGTAAAATGCGTTTAAATATATTATGCATTTCTTAAAGAGTTGATATTGTACCTAAGAATTGTTTTACCCTGTGTTAATTGGTGGCACTGCATGTTTTTAAATACCAGCCATATGTGTGGCTTTAATGAGAAGAAAATTAATAACGCTTTTATAAATGTCTGTTTATAGGATGTTAAACACAATAAACTGGGTTCATATCTAGGTGAAAGCAGAAGTTCAATATTTAGCAGTAAGGAAAAGATGGGTGCTTCCTCCTTGTGTATATGTGTTTGTGTGTGTATATACAAACGTATACAGATGTATTTGTATATACATACACAGATACCGTAGCGTTCTAGTTTGACCTGAAGCATGAGGCGTTATGGTCTGGCCTATAATTAGTTGTTCGAAAACCTGTTTAGGCTTCTATAAGAATGGGTTGAAAAGACACTTTGTCATCTTCATGTTTTTGGCAATGAATTGTGTCTGATACATTTTTCTCCCTTCCTTCACCTGAAATAGATGTAGTGATGTTTTACAGTCCAGCCTAAGCGACGCAACAGATAAACGCAAGAACCTTCCACCAGAACTTAAGAGCAGAAATGAGAGAGAAAATTGCCAGCTGCTTCTTGGTATTGGATATAAAGTTTGAGCCAGGTACTTAGTGTCGTAACTGGTAATGTGTAGAAACCTCCAGAGCAATTTTCTTGTCAAATTTCTGTTGTGCTCAAGACTTGATTTGTGATACTTCTGGTTATCATGCAGAGTATCATAAAAAATAGAACTTAGGGTAATGCATTAGCAACTGTCCCTTACACTGGCATCAAATCTACTGTTCAGTGTAAAAACAAACGTCTTTGTTCAGTAAAACAGCAGTGAAAATATAGCGGGTTTGAAAGACGGGCGATATGATTTGGTGATTTTAATAATCACCAAACCTCAGTATTGGATTTGGTTTGGTTTTTTTTTTGTTTTCCCAAGAGGTCATCACTCAAAGTACTATTGCACTCTCTCTCTTTAACACTGTTTAGCCTCTGGAGAAGGAAAACTCTGTCGATGGACAAATTCTGGAGGTTTCTTCCTTTTGCACTTTCTTGGATGAAGTTCCCCCCCCCCCCTTTTTTTTTTCCCCTTGAATATACCACTGCTAGAGTATGTTGCTGTATACAGTTTGAGTTTAGAATTTTACCTTTTTAGCCATTGTTGATGAATATGGACCATGAAATATAGCCTGTCATTTGATATTGGTTCCGCTATTCTTGTACTAATGGCACTTATTACCTACTGGAATAAGAAGAAAAACATTTTGTCTGGCAGAAGTATATTATTGCACCGAAGATCACTGGCAAGGAATACTTCGGTTGATGCAGTAAATAACCAACGGCTACTAGAGGACTGCTGCGAATCATTAAAGATTTGACAATCTCTCTGACTCCTGAATGAACGCTTTGAACTCTTTGTGCTGGTGCCAATACTTTCTAAACCATGTCATGAAACAACTACAGAACATTTATCTGATTTTCTAGAAAGACCTTTTTCTTCAGATTTTTAAATTTCACAGAGTCTTTTGGGAATTACAGATCCAAAGAAGGACATGCACACTTGGCTTTTTGAGTTTTCCTCCACACAGATGGCACTATGGGATTTCCAACTAGATTATGCCATTCCTTTTTTTTTTTTTTTTCCCTCAGAAAACTGGACATTGTCGGAGATCTTTAGCTTGATTTACTACTTCTTTTCTACACTGACGGGTGTCAGCTTTAGCGTGATTCTGTGTGAGACCTCATATCTTTCAATCAGGTTTGGGTTGATTTATATTTCTGGGAACTTTTAACTTTTTTTATCTACGAGTAATATTTTTCATTGTAACTGAGTATTAAACATTGTTGCTCTAGTTATAGGAGAACACAAGTTCAGATAATGAGAGTTTACAAAGAACAGTATTTCCGAACAAACGTTTCTGTTGTGAAATTTCACTTCTCAGGGTGCATCTGTGTTTATCTCCTTTTTTCTTCTTAGAGATGGTTCTTGTTTCTTTTTCACTGTAAATAGAATGGGATGTGGATGAAGTGATAGCCATTGTGCCTTCAAACTGGTAAACTTGGTAAATAATACAGTTTCATTTCTACAGCATCAGTGAATCAAATAAGTGGCTTTGTAGTCATGTATGTGTAAAGGATTTCATTCTCTGTTGCTTTTTAGGTAGTATAAGGAGGTTTAAATTGACATTTTGTTCATACTAAAGGATTTATTTTTTTTCTTATGTTGTGCCTTCTGTTTGAAATTGTTTTTGTCAGGAATTCTCTGTTGTCACTTGAAAGATAAATTGAAGTCTACTTTTTATTTGGACTATTTAAAACTTAGCTATTGCTGACACATAATTAATTCAAAGAGCTGAGAAATAATTGGGAAAGACTTCTGTTGATAGTTGTAGACTTTAACGTTCAGTCAGCGGGTAAGAAGTTCTTCTGGCTATGGCTTTATACGTCCAAGAAGTCTTCCTGTAAAGAGGATAGACCAGACTTGACATTTCTAATATTTCCAGGATAAAGAAAACAACGTGCTTTTAGACCTTCCTTATACATCACAAAGAAGCAAGAATAGATCACTGTCTTTTTAGTTGTGCTGTTTTATACTCGTGTGTGTATATCTCTTTATACATATGTATGTATAAATTATATATATATACACACATATGTTTGTGTGTGTGTATGAAAAATTTTGGTATGTGTGTACATACTTATATGTATAAATCTCAAAAAATTTTCATGCAGAAATTACTTTTGTGAAGTGACTGTAATAGCAACAGATGTGTCATAGCAGTTGTGTTATTTTACCGTACCCGGAGCCTGAGTTCCTCTCCACCCGTGCAGCCGGAGGTGTGCTGGATTTCCTGGGTTGCTTTGCCGAAGTGCCTTTTGGTTTGTCTACACGGGAAAGGTGTTACAGGGTATGGTAAAGCGTGAATGCAAAGTCCGATAACTACTGTGGACTGTCTCCTTGTGAAGCAGTCGTATAGAAGGAAACTTATTCTAGTTTCATTTAATCCAAAATGAATGATGACAATTCCTCAGTTGGAGGAATTTAATTATTCTGGAATTGGGTCTTCACTTCCAACACTAGAACGTCCCTCAGTCATGTTTTCTAAATTCTGCTTTTAAGGATATTCCATTTTTTTATCTTATCCTTTGATCTTGTCTTTCTGAAGCATTGTAAAAGATGTACTTGGCAACAGATGTTAAAAAAACAGTGTTAGCATGTCCAAAAAAAAGAGGCTTGCTCTGAAGTGCTCCTGGCTCCTGTTCTTAAATTAAAGGGGGGCTTCTGTATGATCTGTATGAAATTGTGTGGGATGGTGTATAGGTAAATATGTCATTCTTTTGGTCATTTTAAAAATGAATGTGATAATTTTACCATTTGAAGCATTTTCCCAACTCTTGAAGGCTTCAGTTCAATAGTGTACTTACCTGTGTTCATAATTCTGAGCTGTCTGGCTGGATAGCTCTATGGAAATGGATGGGGTTTCTGTTTAAATTATGCACATGATTAAGTACATTAGTGAGCAGGACTTGTATGGAAGAGCAGTGGTGCATAGGAGTTTGGACCTTATAATCCTCATGTACTTGGAGGTCTAAATCTCAGACCAAAAAGAAGAAAAAAACAAAAAACCAACCAAAACCAACAAAAACAACAACAAAAAACACCAAAAAAAAAGTCCGACTCTTGTATTTACTGCCTGATTCTCTCCTTGGAGCTCTCATACCAACTGTTCCAGATACAAGATGTCCAGGAATCATGGTACACAGCGAGCAGAATTCATCTCACTGAATGTTAGCTCTCTGAACGTTAGACATCTAGTTTAAGGGAGGAATCTGGGCACCTCTAGAGAGCTATTAATCTCCTCCTAAGATAGGTATGTAAGGAAAGTAGAATGAATCATGTTCTGGAGAGCCTCTCCGGAGACTCTGGAAGCTGTGATTTAGCTCAGGTTGACTTTAGAATACTAAACTCAGATTAATTCCATCCGGCGCTGTACTACCTAGCTTGGAATAGCAAAAAACAAGACTGGAACAACATCCATCCCCAAACCTCAAACCCCTCCAAAATCCAACCAGAAAGAAGCAAATTAAAGAGATGTTGGCAACTTGAAAACTCAGTGTTTTAAATGCCAGGACTTACTTCTTGCCCTGAGGCCCTTACCAATGCCTGTGGTGTGTCCTGGGTTTTTTTTGTTGGTTGTTTTTTTGGGTTTTGTTTTTTTTTTTCCAGTGGAAATACATCCCCTTTCCCTGTTCTGAAATCTCAAGTACCCAACTGGCTATGTGTATAGTTCTGTAAGTGCATGAAATTAGTGGGCAAACATAATTAATGTATTGCAACTATTTTGATAATCTTTCATGTTGCTATGATTAAGACTATGACTAGTTTAACTGCTCAGCTGTCATCAGAAATGTTACCCACTGTGCGTTTGCAAAAAATTGTGTGTTTAGTCCTGGGTCTTACTGTGTGTACTTATTGCATCTTACGGGATATGTTTCCCACGTCACATCTGCAGGACTACTAAATGTAAAAAAACTAGATAAAATGTAGCATTTTATTATATGGAGTATGGGGGGGACTTTGTATCTTGATTTACATGTTCATTATTACTCTTTTGCAGTGAATCCGTAAGTTGTAGCTCTTGAAATTTCTGGGCTAGGAATTCCTGGTTTAATGCATCTGTACATGCTGTGTTAGACACAGTCAACATTTTTCCCAAATGGAGGCATTTGTCCTTCACTGCGATGGTGATTTCTGTGATTTTTAGATTTCTGACTCGATAATGAAATACAAGAGGGCTCTTCATTAAATATTACCAGGCATGGGAGAGGTTGTGGTAAGTGACATTAGGAAGGGCTGAGGCATGAATCTTGTGTGTTACGGATCCACGTGATCTTCAGTGATGGGCCTCGGCAAGGGATGGCTTTTTTAAGAAGATTCAGCCTCAGTAATAGCAGGCAGTGGTGAGAATTTTCCTTTTTAGCTAATGGACTAAGTACTGTTATTTCAGTTTGGGTTATGTCGCTCTAGTTTCTCCCTGTCTTGTTTTTATTTAAGAATGATACTTGGTACAGGACAGACATCGTAAATCGGAGGAGATCCTTTGTGAGGAATAAAGTTTTGCTCTTGCATGTTTTGTTCCCCTTTTCTGAAAACAAATAAATAAATAAATAAAAACTCAGCTATTTGAAAGCTCTCTAATTTTCCTTGGATACTGAAGAAATGCAAATGTCAAGGAGGTTGAGAAAAGAAACAAAGGGGACTTATCCAGATTTATGTGGAAACTCATGAAAGGGTGGCCAGGGCTATTTATAGACGTGAGGAAAGTAAGTGCATTGTTCTACATCAGCTGTTATCTTTCCCAGAAATTGTTTCCCATATAAATTCACATGCTCATACTTCTAAGTCAAGATTTAGCATTTAGATGCTCTTAATATTGACCTTTCATATACGTGCTTATGCAGTAATTCCTGATGTCTCTTTGTTTCATTATATACATAAAAGTTGTTGGGTTTTTTTTTTTCATCTGCCACTGTTAAACTCTGAAATGATTTTGTGCATGCACGCACAGATGCATGTAAGACTTAATTGCTTAGGATTTTTGCAATTGGACCTTTTTTGAGGACAAGTAAGCTGCAGTTTTGGACTAAAAATGGTAAAGAGAAGGCTCTGGAAAAGAGGAGGCTCAGGGAAAAATCTCATCAATGTATAGGAATACCTGACGGAGCGGGAGAATGAAGAAGAGGGAGCCAGATTCTTCTCACTGATGCCCACAGACAGGACAAGAGGCAGTTGGCACAAACTGAACCGCAGGAGACTCCATCTGAGCACAAGACGAAACACTTTACGGTAAGGGTGACCAGGTTGCCCAGAGAGGCTGTGCCATCTCCATCCTTGGAGATATTCAGAAGCCATCTGGATGTGGTCCTGGGCAACCATCTGTAGCAATGCGGGACCAGGTGACCTCCAACCTCAGCCATGCTGTGGTTCTGTCATCTGCGACTTGCCCTTTGATGGGTCTGTTTGCTTCCATGTACCAATTGCCGAAGATGGTAGGGAGGGGGAAAAAGAAAGAATGTCTATCTTAACAAACTTGCGATGTCGAGAACAATCACAAGAATCTTGTTCATTCACGCTTTTTTATTTTAAGAGAAGCAACCTTTTCCTTGGTTTAGGTTAGTAGGAAAATCTAAATGGAACTTAATAAAGTGAAATTTTGGTGATGTTTTCGACATACGGCTCTGTAACGTAGAAAACGCCCGTGATTAGTTTACAGGAGTATTATTGTCACTCTGAAGTCTGAAAGACCAAGGACTAAGATAAATATCCCTATTCTTGGGTACTGACAGTAGTTTCTGTGTATAAACCGAGTTGTCTGTAATACATTAGGAACGGTTTAGTTTGCGTATTTTTTAATATTTGTTTGCATACATCTGGTAATAAATTGGGATTACCATGTCTTAGGTGCCACTTGTTTCTGCTTACTCTGTTGGAAACAGAGTATAGTGGTTAACAGTTCAGAGTGTCCAAGCATGAAAATATGAATTCAGGTGAAAAAGAGGACAAAGTGCATGAAACACTGAACCGTCTGAGCATTTTGGGGAGATGCTGTGTATAATTGTGGTGAATTCCCATCTTTTGTGTATTCATTTACTATTATACCACTGTCAAGAGCTGTTGGGTGGCGCCGTGCTCTGCTCACTGTCAGGAGATGGGTGCTCTCTGTCAGACCTTGGTCTCGGTAGATTTATTTTCTTCAGGGCAGCACCACAGATTTCTGCACCTAAACACTGTTCTGAAACTAATAGAGGCAAGTTAAAAATAGCTGGTTTGGTTGTGATTTCGAAACTAATGGCTAGTCTATGCTTGGAGTTATTTTGGAATTGTTACTGAAAAGTGAATTAAAATAACCAGGAATTGGTGTGTTCGCAGGAGGGCTTTGCACTTTCTGATTTAACTTTTGCATACGAATGAGTCCTAATTACCAGCTGTCCCTTGAGCTATCTTAGTGAAATCAATGTGATGGTCTCATTCTGGATCTTCCTGGTGGGCATAAAGCCACGACCGCTTTTCAGCATCTCACGGCGTTTTGCGTTCGTCTCCTTGCCAGGCAAATAGTTGGGCTGCGTCGAGCCTGGGACCTCTGCAAGGGAATTGCCTGGGGAAGTTTCCTGCTCACGTTTATTCCTATGCGCGGCTGAGAAGGAATGGCATCTCCAGGGCTTCCAATTTAAATACCCTGAACCTGGCACTTGGATTCATTTAAAAATAATAGGTCTCTCCCTGCCCCCTCTCAGATAACCAGCAACAAAATCCTTGCGCTGTATTTATGATTTAATACTATGCTCCGTTTTCTGCTGCGACAACAGGAGTTTGAGTAGTATTACAACAAACTCCTCCTGCGTTGCCTTTTAACACGACTAATTTCTATAAAAGGTGGAAGAGCAGCAACGGAGGGAAGAGTTCCGGGCACTGCCTGTAAAAAAAACTCTGCTGTCCCAGTAAGCACCAGAAGCAAGTTGTTTTTTTTTTTTTAAATAACGAGTCGAGAAGGACAAAAGGGATAATTGCTTATAAGCACGTTTTCTATAGCTGGAGGATATTTGTATCATCTAATTTTAAGTATCTCGGGTAGGTGCTAAAGTCAGGAGACGAGTCTCCTTGGGTCCCTTCACTCTGGGTAGGTAGGTTCTTCAGCAAGGTAATTCAGATCAGGAGATCAGTCTTACACTGAGGTCTTGAATTGACCTCTGGAGAAACTGAGGTCCACACAGACCTCGTAAAACCTCAGTTGGAAACCAGGTTCCTGAACCACGAGTGCTATCCTGGCACATCGGGATTCAGGGTAAGAGGTTGCTTAACCCTCGGTGCTCCCCATGAGCCCTCCCTTGGCTTCTCTTGCTTCCACCAAAGGCCACCACTTGCTTTGCTCTGTTGGTTGAACTCTGTCCGATTGCTCCCTACAAAATATCTTGGCTGAAACGAGAAAACCTTTTGCTTTCTAGTAGTTTGAGTGTTTAAAATTTTGGGGGTTTTGGTTTGTTTGGTTTTTTTTACCCTCCCAAGGTGGGTATTAAACCAGCAGAAGGAAGAGGGCATTTATTTTCAGTGAAAAGAATAACAAGCAGCAGGTGGGAGCGTGTTGGTTGTGCAAATGTTTTAATTCAAATTAGCGTAAACGAGGATAGCCACTCTTGATTGTGTTCCAAGGCTCGTTCACTTTTAGATAGTTCATCTCAGTACTGTGTTGCAAAGATGTCCAAACCCAGGTGGTTTATTTTCACCTCATAACGGTGGTTCAAGCCCTAAAGTATAAAATGCTACTGTGAACATAGGAGAACATGCCAATCCTAACTGGCTTCAATAAATTTCCTAACTAAGGTCCTTTCAGAAACAGATGTTGGAAGGTTTAGATTCCAAAGGCATATTTAAAGTGTGGTGAAGGCAGTGGTGGGCAAAACCAAAGGTGGGAGGTGTGGGCAGCAGCTCCTGGGTGCGCTTGCCAGGACTGTTCGCTGGTGTTCGGGTCCACAGCCCCACGAAGCTAACGTCTGCCGCTCCGCACCCTTGCAGTCCTAAATACAGTGGAAATTCCAAGAGCCGTGGCTGTATGTGCAATCCTGGATCCCAAATCTGGTCTCTGTGCTGTCAATGAGTCGCACACATTCAGCATTAACCCCATTTTTGTGCTCCTCTTGGTATGCTAGCAGTGTCTACCTTAGCATCTTCTGTATATTTGTGTTTAAAATTCCCCTCTGAGGCTTATCCATTTCTTTTATACTTATGCAGGTACTTGGTTACATTTCAAAATCATGATTTTTTTTTTTCCTTTCCCCCCCCCTCTCGATATTCTGCTCGGCCAATGCTAAACAGCAGGTACATTATTGGTGTGTTCCTTCTGTTCAGATTTAACTACCGCATCTTCTCTCTCTGTGTCGAGCCGGAGGTCTGTGCGTGGGCAGGCACACCTCGGGCACGGGTACCGGGTTCCTTCGAGTTCCTTGCGCTCGTACCGCTTCATGTGGGTTTGTGCCGGGAGGTGAGGGTTTACTTGAACACATGCAGAACAGAGACAGCAGCCCTGTGTTTATAAACGATGGCATTTATTATGGAGAAATCATCTAACGCCTTATATTGCTAACTCAAAGGTAGTTTCTTTTTCTCTTAAAGAGTTAATTGCATATTTGCACACCAATTATTTCTATTTAGCAAATTAAGCCTGTTTTCTTCTGACGCGTTGGATCATTTAAAATGTCATAATACTGTGTTGTACGGTTTTATTCCGTTACTGCCAGTATAAAGAAGTTGAAATTGATGCCCTCACTGAGTTGTCAGTGTCTGCTGATTCAGAGATGACAGAAATGTGTTAACGTATATTGAACCTATAATATTTATCTTGCTTTGCGCTTAATTTGTTTCCCTTTGACTGTGTTGCAAAATACCAACTGTACATAAAATAATAAATAAAAATAAATTATTTGTCTACATTCATTGACCTTTTGTGCATTCATTTTAAAAAACAGTGAAATGAAACACAAAATACGATGCGTTTAGAGGAACAGTTTGGTCATATTTTTATCACTGTTTGTTTTGAAATAAGCTACCCTGGCTGTTTTTAGATATAAATCTGTGAGCTAACTTTTTGGTTTGGTTTTGGTTGGTTGGTTTTTTATTTTCTAAAAAATAAAAAAGTGTATTATTGTTTAATATTTCGCTTACCGTAGCCCTGTGAAAGCACGTGGAACGAGGTGCATAACACAAAATCGATGCTTTGCTGCCTGAAACGGTTTGTGATCTAGGTACAGAGGAAGAGCCAACAGATGTACGTAGACAGATGGGACATAAAGCGGAATATGGAGCTTACAATGTACCAAGAGAGACCTCCAAGAAAAAAAATAATTGTTAAATTTCTTTCAAGAATAATTTCCTGCTCTAGCGCAAATGGTGTTACCATAACGTATTTCTTAGTCCCTTTAATTGTATAGGTAGTGATACAGTTGTGTTTAAATGCTGTGGAACTTGAGCGATACGATAAACTCGAAATGCAGCAAAGCCGTTACGGAGTTCTGCAGCTTTGAAAATGGGCACCCGAAGGGGCCGGGTGGTCGGTTGGACTCGACTTGTCCAGAACACCCCAAATCTCGACACGTCCCAGTACGGTTTCAGACGTCGTTTCTGCCTGCCCAGGTTCCGACAGAGACCGCTTTCGCAGGATTGATTGAAAATTCACACAGAAAACCGAAACCTGCCGGGTGGCTCTTCCTCTGCGTGGCACTTCTGATCACGCAAACGGTTTGAAAAACACACAGATACAGCCAGATCTCAAATATTTCAGGATTTCCAGACCTTAAGGCCAGAGAGCCCATAATACACTTTATTTCATCGTTATTTGGCAAGACAGCATTAGTATTTGGGGAAGTGAAAGCAGCTACACGTTCTCGGTACTCAACGTAGTTGTACGTGTTAGAGGTCCGGAGGGAGGGAGGCTTTAGCATCCTGTGAAAACCTTAAAAAACGTGAACTTGTCTCTCTTACTTTAAGACGCAATTGGCAATCTTCGTTGAATTTAAACAGCACACTGTAGATCCCATACCATGCACGCCGCAATTGTTTATTCACTGATGAAATCAAATGTCATCATATACAACGCAAGCATTTATTATTACAAACAGATTTGAACATAACGCTTTCCCTCACCGTTTTGAAGAGCTAGAAATAAAAATGTCCTGATGCAATGACCGGATGGTTTTGATCTGCCAAATAGCTTTAGGAGTTAAAATAAGTGCAGCAGCATTTTTGTAACAAGGTCATGTCCGTCTCTGGGGATGCAAACGCACAAGCCATTTAAGTTCAAACTTCAGGCCGATGAGAGCTCTCCGAGGGTGGTTGGAGCCCAGCGATACAGGCTGCATAGTTCCTTTGTGAAAAGGATAAATCGTGCTTAGAATTAGCCTTGTTAACTGGCCACAAGCTCAGGGCTCAAATGGAGTCCAACCACAGGCAAAAAAAATTAGGAAAAAAAAAAAAAAAAAAAAGGATAATAGACGTTAAATAGTCTATATTTAAAAACTACACTGAATGTGCCGGAAAGATGCAATTGGGTTATTTTTTCCAGTGCCGATATCCAATAGGCAATGTAATAATTTGGGCAGCTGTTAGTTTAGCATCCTTATGCTAGAAGGATGAAGAGCACCTTGTCTAAATGAGTCGTTTCAACAGTTGCTAAAAATTATTAAAAGCAGCTCGGAGCTAATGGGAATGGGAATTAAAAAGTTGCATGACATCAAAGAAAGTGTGATGGATGGCAAGCAATTCTCATTCTTCCTTCAAGATCCTGGTTGGGTCCGGTGGCTGCTATGGCTTTCCGACACCGGCTCCCGGGTTGCTCTGACCAGCTGGTCCCTTGCAGGGACCGCGGCAAAACGTCGGCGTGCTAAACTGCTTCCTTGGGCGTTTTGGAAATAGATACAATGAGTGTGCTTTGGGATGAACCTTAGACAACTTACGATGGGATATCTCTGTTTAGAGAAATCTTTACTGCGTTTTCGCAGCCGCTTCTGTTTAATAGCTGCAAAGGGTTTGTGAGCAAAATTATGTGTGGAGAGGCCATTGAAGGTGATGACTCGCTATTTTCAGCATTTGAGTACTTATTTTTTTCCCGTACAGTGCATCGATAGGATGCTTTGCGGGAACTTTTGTTCCTCCAGCAGACATCTTTTCTTTAAGGTCTGCAACCACTCCCTAGTGTTGAGCGTGAGATATTCATCATTTTTAAAGTGACTGGGGAAGGGTAAAAAAGTGGTGGGTAGGTACAGAGCCTTCAGTGGGTGCCCTGGGCCCTCTGGTTGTCAGGGCCCTGCCTGCCCACGGACCTGGGGACGAGGTACTGAACTTGTAATTCACTTTCCGTCTCCGTGTGCCCAGGTAATATTTGCTGTATCTCCTACTAAGGACGTTCACAGAGAACTTAAATGTTACGCCAGAGTAAATCATTATCTTTGAATTAGCTAAGAGAAAGGATTTGTAAGAGGAAAATACAGCGGGCACCGATCAAACCTAGAGATCTACAATGCCGCTCTGATTTTTTTTTAATATATACTTTTAAATAATTCAGTCTTTTCAGAGAATGACAGCAGCTTTCAAGTTAAAGTATTGATCCACGGGTCTTCTGCTGCTCTCCAAAAGGGGCAGAGGCTCTGGCATCCATCCCTCCGCTACTCGAAGTGGCACGTCGTCGGGAAGGAGGCAAGGGTTGAGATTAATGCTTGCCAGCTAACGATGTGTCACCTGAGAGCAACAGGTCAGTGGCAAGGGGGGGGGGGGGGACAACCCCCCTTTTTTCCTT
>NW_009634235.1:0-2226 GCF_000690535.1 Cariama cristata | reverse complement strand
GGGCTGGAGGGGTTGAGTGCCGCGCACCCGGGGAGGGATGGGCTGCCTGCGTGCAGCCGGTCTGTGATGTATCACACCTTACTTTCAACATTACCCCAATGTGTCATCTCAAATTGTCGGATGCGGTTTTACTAATAAAGAGATTTTTTCCTCAAATGCTTTAAGAGACTAAGTGAAAACATACAGCCTCCTCTTTGCAAGAAAGGGTACTACCTCGCTCCTTAGCATCTCTTCTGCACAACACAATCTCCTTATAAAAACACTTTTTCCCTGGAGTCTCCTACAGATGATGAGTTTAAATTTGGAAGAGCGAGGGAACTCCAGCTCCTTCTTGCATCTTTCTGTCTGCTGTGGCCCCGCTCGCACAGGACAGCAGGATCGGTCCAGGGAAGGCAGAGAGGCCTCTGGTTGAGAAACAGCAGTGCTGTGTTTTGTCTCAAAACTAACAGAGATGAGAAAATGGGCCATATGCACTCGGGATGCTCTTCTGTAGGGGGTCAGGGGTTGGGATTGTGGCATTTCGATGAGGCTGTTACGTTTTACAGCGCTCGCCGCTGTCACGGCCGCTGCCTCTAAGGACGCCTGCAAACTCCACCGCGCATCCTCTTACCCCAGACTCTCTGAACGCTGCTGAATTTGATCTTAAATAGAAAGTGTTTGGGACACCTAAACAACAGGGCTTCCCACGGCCTGTACCAGCCCGCGGCCGTGTGTTTAGGCTGTGCGTTTAGGACTAGGAGGTGCTGAACGCCTACTGCAGCTCATCTCCTTTGACTTGCTCAGCGTTAGGTCCGGGTTTGGTGGCAAAACACCACGGGGATGTGGGAAACCTGGGATTCAGGCCAAGGGGGATGGAAGATGCCTCGCCGCTGGGTTACGTGTGGGTCCCCTGGGTGAGCCCCTCCTGTCCTTTCCCTGGAGATGTGGTGGCAGGAGTGGAAAAGTCACCGTGCTGGGCTGGGCAGAGGAGAGGGAGGTCCATTTCGGTCTTGTGGGTAGAGCCTGTGGGAAGGGCAAGGAAATCTAACCTACCCCTATAGATATGTGACTTAGAGAGGGTTGGCCCCTGCTGCGGGTGGGCCTGTGTTTCTGAACGATCAGCTGGAGAAGCCGAAGGGTCCGGTTGCCCCTCCGCAGGTCCCCTGAAACACCTCCCTCCCGTAGTCGGGGATGTGAGGCGGGCTGGAGTGGCCATCCTCCTCTTGCCCCATTCAAAGGGCTGGACATGCGTCATTTTAAGAAGGGACTGCTTAAGTTAAGGGCCTAGATACCACCCCAAATTAAAACCGTCTGGTTTGGGATATGATTTATACACTGAGGATGTTCAGCAAAATTGGTATGCAAAAGGTCAACGTTATCCAGCTCCCCAGACCTCTTAGCAAAGAAATCAATCCTTATTTATCAGCCAGTTTAGGAAGGGTCCCTGAAACAAAGCCAGCTTCTCCCTTCAGAGGCTCAGCCTTCGTCGTGCCTTTCTGCGTACTGCGAGCAGCGCTATCTCCGCAGCTAGGGCTGACACAGGCCGGCTCTGTAGGGGAAGGTGTGCCCAGTTCCAGCCGCACGCGCGGCATCTTGTTTCTGTTAGCCGAACAGTTGCACCACCGATGTTCGGCTGGAAAACGGGTTATTTGCTCCCATGTCTGCTCAGTGCTACACTACTGGCTGTCTGTAGCGTGATTAGCTTTGCGCAGAACGCTCATTCCTTTCTAAAACTTAATCTTTCTTGGGTGTTTTTTTTTGTTTGGTTTGGTTTTGTTTTGTTTCAGCTCAATTTGCTTGTTGAGTTAGCAAGAGACTCCGAGCTCGTGATATGTCACTTATCTGTTTGCGGTGCACTAACGTCTGCTGTAGCAGAATGCCTGAATGGTTTGGCTTCTTGATATTCACAATATTTTAACATTTCCAGCGCCTACTTCCACAACGTGGCAAGCGGGAGTTACGAAACCGGTAGCGCTTGAAAGAAACACAAGATGTAAACCTGGAGGGTCTTCCCAGCCAGTGCTGCTGGGGTCTGGGTACCGTAAAAAGCCGAACCCCTGAGAGCTGTCAGGTGCCTTGGGGAGGGTGTCGTGGTGGTGGGTGAAAAGAGAGGGCGCCCAGCCAGCACCGAACGGCCCCACTGGAGACCAGGGCTCTGTCTGGTTCTCTGTTCTGGGGGGTTTCATCCAAAGGGGAAGGGGTTTGGGTTGTTTTTGGGGGGTTGGCGTTTGGTGCTGGTCTGGTTTA
>NW_009634234.1:12283-28662 GCF_000690535.1 Cariama cristata | reverse complement strand
AAAAAGACCCTTAAGATCGAGTCCAGCTGTTCACCTAACACTACCAAGTCAAAAGAGGTATTATCATTTGAGGTAAATTGTTGCAACTGTATTAATGAAATGACAGCAATTTTAGAATTGAGTGCTTCGAAGGGGAAGCAAGGTTAGGTAGTCGATGCTGACACATGTAGACAGCTTTTGATGTTTCAGTTAGCTTTCATGTCTACATAGATTTTCATTACATAGTGTAGTCATACCAGAGGCCAAATTTTCAAAATTATCCTGAACTCTTGGCTGTTCAAGTTCCTTACTGTCGCGTCTTTATTACAACTTGCGAAGATAGTGATGTTTCATTCTAATTAATTAACCAAAACAGACTTGTTCTGATAGAGCTCCACTGTCTCTGCACACCACCACTGTGGTGAAAGTAATATAGACCTAATTCTGACATTCTTTGCTAGACACCTGGCATGTAGGGCCTGATCCACAGTCTGTTGAATGAGTGGAAAGATATTTTTCAATTAAGGATTATAGTGGTAATACTTCTCTTTAAAAAAAAAATAAAAACCCATGAAATTTAATTGGTCTAATATGCTTGGGTGGAAGGCAGTGCAAGGACTGTCAGATTCTACAGCAATGACTATCTCAGCACTCAGGTAGGTAGCAATTAATGGTGTTATTTGGGGTGGAGATTGAAGAAAATGTTTTCATATAAGCAGGCTGCTGTTTTTTCATGTAAACATTATACAGTGAATAATTATTGCACAGTTCTAAAGCTTTACTCTCTCCTGTGAACTTTGACTCCAAATGTTCATACTGAGATGTGAAACCATGTACAAGTCATGATGAGAAATAATTGCAAGTAGTTAATGTTAGTAAGCGGTACAGTGGCTGGAATTATAAAAGTGAGCTAAAATAGTTGACACTTATATGAGGCTAAAATCCTGTCTGGATTATTGAGATCAAAACTAAAGTTGAGCACCTGAAAATGAATTCAGAAATTACAAATTGTGAAATTTAATTGGAGAAGTACAAGACTGAAGTTATTAAAATAATGCGTATCATTCCTGAGCTGTGTCTCAGCAATTGGATTCTCCTCAACTTCAAGCATTGGGAATTACTTCAGAGATACTCAAAACTGACAGCTTTTTGAAATTACCAGATGACGCATAAATGACACCGGAAAAAAGTGCTTGGTTTTTAATCTTTTCATCTAACTTCTAAAGCTGTAATCACAAATTATGTTGTTATTTTTGTGAGTGATTTCCATTTGCTGATGTGTCAGGCGGCTAATAGGCTTCAAGAGAGCTGCATACAGCGTGTACTTGGCATACAGAAAAACTCATTAAAGAAAATTTGGCCCAATTTGACTTCAGTGATTCTTGTTGGAAGTCAAGGGGGCTAATACAATAAATACAGGTATTTAGATGCTTTTCTTACATTGCGGCATTCAGCCACTGGGCCAGCAGTGACAAAACGCATGATTGTCTGTTTTGTTCTCTCTAGAGTACTT
Organism: Cariama cristata; assembly: GCF_000690535.1. NCBI lineage: Eukaryota > Metazoa > Chordata > Aves > Cariamiformes > Cariamidae > Cariama > Cariama cristata. Next base: position 27,170 of record NW_009634234.1, on the reverse strand, counting down.
CAAGTGGTGTAAACCATAATATTTTTGCACCATTACTGAATTGGAATATTTTTTAAAATTCAGTTCAATTTGAAGCTGATTTTTGTCTAAGATTACAACTTCTTCCAAAGTCTCATTCCAAACTGCAATAGTACACAGAAACTGTTTTTAAATTTCCCAATAGATGTTTTAGGCTCTTTTTTTAGCCGTGCAGTGGATGATGTGTGTGTAGCGCATGTCCTTTGTGAGTGAGCAGCAGCAGAGAGTAACACTGCTGGAAACCTGCTGTAGTTCACAGCTTGATACTGCTAGGTGTACCTGAGGCTGACAAATGGCAAACAGAATAAAAATGCATGTGGTTAATATTACTGAGGTTGAACAACTCAGTTTCACCTTGCTTTCAAGGTAAAATGAAGCAGGGATTTGCAAGGCCCCTGTTAACAGGGGCAAATAACAGACTGGTCTGCTGGGTATGTGAAAGGTTGGATACTGAGTGCTCAGGAACAGGGGCTCGGAAACCTTTGTGTACGGAGAAGGAAATTCAGAGGAATCTGAAGGAGATGAGGCTCCAGGGTTTAGAAGAGATGAGCAGGAAGGTAGGTAGGCATGTGTGGGATGGATTTTGTGGGGACCTTTGGGATTCGAATGACTAAACTTGATTTTAAACACAGGATGTATTGTACACGCAGGAGGTTGTATCAATTTCTCTATTAGATCACGTAATTAACATATTTTTAAAAAATTATTAAACATGCTGTCTTCTTTTTCCCCTTGCGCCTCTGTGAAAATACCTGGATGGTGCTGGGTGAAGAATGAATTTAACATCGTGAATATGATACCTGGATGTAGATTTGTATGTCTTTACTGTTGCAAGGATGGGCTCAACACACAGTTTGAAAGCTGGTTGTGAAAGAATGTACCTAAGTGCAAGGTCTGGCTTTAAATTGAGCAAGAACATTACTAGAAATTCTGAGTAAACTCCAGAGTATTGTGGAATTGAGGAAGTGTTTTCATGATGCTGAATGAGCATCACTGGCAATGTATTCCTTGCCAAGAGGTAAGGAAGGTGTGGAATCTGTTTGCTACTCTGCTGTTATTTTCTGAGGTTAAATTTTCCCCATTTAATAGAAAAAAGTAGATTTTGAGTTTTTAGTGAAAATGTATACAACCTTATGACACCTGTAATAATTAGTATTCAATTTATGAGAATACATTATGTTACTCTCATCTATTAAGGAGGGCAATTTTAATTATGTGACAGCCAATCTGAGAGTTAAAACGTATTTCCCGAGGAGTTGAAGACCTGCTTTTTTTACAGTTGAATTTCACCACATTTGACTTGCCAAAGCCAAAAGAGAGATGCCACCCCACTCTGATTTATTTTGTTGTTGATTTATCCTTTGGCATTCAAATTTGAAGCCCCTAATTAAAAAAATGTTCTCAGATACTTCTAACCTTAAGTCGCTTTGACCTATTTCCGCAGCAGAGTTCTGTCGCAGACTGCCCAGTTTATTTCAGAGGCATTGTGATCAAGCAGGTTCCTTCAAATAATTGTAACTGTTTATCTGTGCTCTCATCTTCCTTAAGTGAGATGTGATAACTTTTGGGGGAATTTAGGTTTGTCTTTAATTTTTAAACTCTTTAGCTAAGAGACCCCCTTTGCTATTTGCATGCAGATGTGTTTAACATCTACCGCAAGGAGGGTGAAGGGACTTTCTTTCTTACCTGGCTGGCTCAGTGGAAATAAATACTAATCTAGATACCAGGGTATCTAGATTATAGGTGACAGTGAAAACTGGAAAATTGTGGGTGTGTTTTTTTTTTTTTTTATCTGCCATGCTCTTTCAGACCTGAAGGTGCTAATAGCAGTTTTATGGCTACAACTCTGACACCAGGGTCGAGGCATCGAAAGAATATGAGACTAGATGTTGGAGTTAACCATGCCACGAATGGTGAGACCAGGTTAAAGGAGCCTCAAAACATTATAGGCAAATATAGATCTGTTTGTCTGTACCACAATCCAAAGGCAATATTTGACTTGAAATACAGTTTTGTTGTATGTATGGGGAGGAAGAAGAGAAGGAGCAGGCATAAATTGTTAAAGGTCTGTTTTTTTACAACAGCCAAAAAATGGGGGTTTTTGCTTGTTTCTTGCTTTCCCTCCTTTACTTAACAAGGCTGCAGGAGCTTTGGCATTGGTGAGTTGACTTAGTCTTCTGTAAAACGTTTAAGAAAAGGGAGAGTGGAAAGCAGAATGCTCAGCTATGTATGTGTAGTTCACTAACATTAGGTTCTGTGCAAATAAACAGTAGGTTTCAATTGTCTGCTGCTAATTATCACCCAAATTTGATTTGCACGCTCTTCAAAGGGACTCATATCTTTCCATTTAGTTATTTGTTTCAGTGTGATGAATCTTTAATTCAAACCAAACGTGGGTCAATTTCCAACTGGAAAAAAAAAATGAGGAATGTGTTTATCCGCGGTCATATCAGTGTATCTCTTTAGTTTTATATTGTGGTGATTCATGGCCTCAGTGGGGAGGTGAATTTGTGTCAATCTGTGAATTGGCTTTGCCTGTTTGGCAAGTTTGTAAAGGATTTGATCAGTTGTATAAGGGCTTAAATAATTGTGCATAATGGGGTGGTTCTGGTGGGCTTTGAACAACAAGGGGAAGTTTTAAAGCTATACAGATATAACCAGTTCTCGTTGTGAGTACCTTTTTTCCCCAGATATTATTTCCCTTATGCAACATCAGGTCAGCTGGTCCTTTGCACACACATTTTTTCTACTACAGTAATTTTCTGTTATAGGCAAGCTATTTGCTCCTCTGTAGCGATGCAGCCTACCGTTTCTGAGGGCATTGAAATAACGGTTGCATACCTTTCCTCCACCAAAAGCATCAACTACAAACTATAGGCCTATAATGAGAAATTAAGTCAATTTAAGAAATGTCTGATGCAGTGATTGACTAAGTAGATGTTGAGTGCTGCCTTACGAATCTTGCAGTGCTGTGTTGTCTGGACATTGTCCTGGGTAACCGGCTCTAGGTGACCCTGCTTGAGCAGGGGTGTTGGAGAAGATGACCGCCAATGGTCTGTTCCAACCTCAAACATTCTGTGATTCTGTGCCAATAATATTCAGCAATGTTTGTGAAGAAAGGATATTTACATGTGCAGTACTAAATGTGACTTTGGTTTCACTGACTGCAGTTTTGAATTGAACTTTCTGGGGTCACACAGTTAATGGGTGTATTGAAAAATACATTCGTTTCAGTTCTTCGTGACCTAGAAAGTGAATATATAGTCAGAAACATGTTAAAAGATTGTTGCCAGTCAAATGCTTAGTATTTTAGACAAAGCAGAACTACAAGTGCTTGTATGACTTACCCTGCTTAAGGGAGAGTATTTTTAATTTTTATGGTCTCATAGATTAAGTGCCAAGAACATGTTGGCACTGCCCGGTGCACATTGTCATACAGTGCATTCATGTGCTTACACACACGCACCACATTCTGACTTTTTGGACCTGCAATTAGCCTTGGCTGTCAGACAGCTTTTTAATTACGTGACTGCCTGCTCTTCTTCCAAGGATACCTGTCTCAGTGCGCAGGACAGCGCAGGTACCTTGTACTGTAGTCAGGTCTATCTAAAGGCTTGTCTGCATGCTGTGTAGAAGTTACACCAAGCCTAATGAGGCCAAAGCCCTGTCTGAACAGCATCTCCGTTTCCTGGGTAAGATTCTGTCCCCTAGCAAAATGCTTAGCATCAATTGCCATTTCCTCAGCCTCCTGCAAGAGCCAAATTTCTTCCTCTGATTGACTCTGCTGGGAAGAGAGTGCCGATCTCCCAGACTCCTGGGTACTTCCCAGTACCAGTCTTTGTGAAGCCGGAATAGCAACTGGTAGTAAAGTAGATGTCATCTTTAGCAAAGCTGGCTCTTGTGTGTTTACCAAACACCACAGCTACTGATCCTCAAGTCATCAAGTGTTCGCTGGATGGAATGAACGCTCTTCATTTTAACAGGCCTTGCCTGTTTTCACTGTTAAAAATATTCAATGTCCATCCACAGTGTCTGTCTGTTATCTAGTCTGTTATCCACTACTGCAGTAGCTGCCAGCTTCCCCCTTGAGAACAGTCTTGATCTCTTCCTTCAGCTCATGGTGAAAGCAGCACTGGCAACTGCTGTCTGAGCACAGATGGCAAATTTAGAAAGTCTTTGTTCAGACGTTTGAGCCTCTGCTTTTTCTGCACCTTGAAATCAGTCTTTGTGATAAAAATTTGTTATTTATTTAGTGCCTTTGTGCTGTAATGGATCCAGCCAAAGAGCAATCTGCCATCCAGCTGGCTAGGCACTTAACAGCTACAGCAGGGAAAAGGGTAAATCCTCCTATAAAGGTGGTGGTGAAATCGTTAGCTAGCCCTGGTAATTGGTAACAGCTATTTACAATTGCGTGGAGTTTTGGTACAGATTCTTGCAAAAAAATTGTATTCAAGGCTGTGCACTCATGTTTTCTCTTCTGCATGTAGGAATGTAAAGACCTTCCAGGGTCAGGGTCCTGGCCAGGGGGTGCGGTGCCGGCTGGGTGCAGATGTTAGAGCCTGCCTTCGTTGTTGGGATGCCTGACTGCCCTGAGCCTGGTGCAGGGGTCTGGCCTCCTCTACCCCCAGCCAGGTGAGTGTGTTTAGGCTTAATCACTTGTTCCTCTGAATAATGAATTTTTAGGAGTGGGTTTGTTGTGTGGTTTTGGTTGTGTTGTTGTTTTTTTTTTTTTGTAAAATTTTATTTTCCCAAGAGAAGGAAGGAGGAATTGGGGGCAGCTTAACACTAGAATCTGGGTATAAGCTAAAATTTGCTCTGCAGACCAATTTTTTTTCTGCATTTTGACTACTTTTCAGAAAGAAATAACATGTATAGATTCTGTAAGCAGACAGACACAATAGTACTGCAAAGTGTGAATTTTCCCCAGCTGTCTTAATAGAGTGTTGATTTTAAAACTTAATTTCACTGCTGCTATGCAATTAGCACCCAGTTAATACCTTTGGTTAGTTCAGCTGTGTGGTACCATACTTTGTGTTGGGATGGGTGTCAATATGGACACCTCAATCAAAACATCCATTTAAGATAAGTGAGTAGACACCCAAGAGCAAACAAAATCTGAGGCTATGGAAGCAGGAATAAGCCAGGAAAAGCTGGTAATATTGTAGTTCTATTAAAATTAATTTGAAGAAAGTGTTAATTTCTGTTATACTGAAAAAAATAGCAAAAAGAGAGTTTTGAGACAGGAAATAAAAAAATGTTTTTGTGTGTCTACAAAGGTATCAAGTAAAAGGGAACCTGACAAAATAGTGGCTGACGCAGTGAAGGTAAATCAGATACCTCCATGTGACCTTGAAATACAGGAGTATAAGAGAGCTAAGGAAACAAAGATAAACATCAAGTGAGGTAAAAAAAATTTTATTAAGAATATAACTGTTTCAGAATAATAACAGAGTAGTGGTTACTGTCTTGTGTAACAGCAATGATATTTACTGGTACAGGGGTTTGAAACCTAAAGCACAGTGAGATGAAAAAAACCCCACCCATATTGAGGAGACTCTGCACTTCTTAATGAGAAAACAATTTGTAAAAGTTGTAACTTTTAAGGTAGTTTAAGATCTGACCATTCCTTCTCAGCAGTGATCTCTAAGTTGCTTCTCTGAATCCCTTGTAAATCTAATGATGTTATACTAACAAAACAAGAACAGGTTTTTAATCACTTAAAATAGATCAGCTGGAACAGGAAATTATTTCCAAAAATGCTGGAGCTTTCTGGGCTGGGGAAGGGATATTTCTCTGCATTTAACATTTCTGTATTTGATCAATTCTTGGTGACTGCGGTTTGCACATCAGTTTCAGGATTCTCCACGAGGTGGAGGAAGCAGCTCACGCCTCGGCCTGTGCCGGGGCGTGGGCTCCGGCGTGGGGAGGGGGGGGGGCGGTTCCTGCTCCCCCCCACGCCTGCACGGGGGGCGGCTGTGAGAACGGGGTCTGAAGGGCTCTTGCTGGTTTGCTCCTTTTAAAAACGATAATGAGGATTTCAATATTGTGATTCGTCAGGAGGTCTTTGGGGGCTTCGTGAGGGATGCTGATGGGTCACGTCTGCTTTCCCTTTGGAGAGGCTTAGTCCCACAGCTGGGCAATGCCTGGCCTGTGGTCATACAGCAAGGTGGTGGCCGGGCTGGCAGATAAAGCGGGTTCTCAGAGATTCGGTGTGCTGCGGTGGATTCACTTCTAGGGGTCAATTTCACTATAAAATTGGTGTTCTTTATGGATAAAATATAAGTAGGAAAAATAACAGCTAGTGTCTATAAAATATTGTAACTTTTACTAGGTTTCTGCTAAGGGTTCTGATTTTGCGAACAGTGTTTCAGGTTTTCTGTTGGCTCTGGTGGGATTTGGAAGGTCTTACCTTGCAAATTAGCCCCAAGCTTGTGTGTCTTGGAGTCCTGTGTTGTCAGTCTTTGAAGCTCCTGAAAATCAAAACCCATGTATTTTGCAATTTCCTTTTGTTACCTTACACCCTATCATCTGATTGATTTTTTTTTTTTGCCTATGATAAAACAGGTGAGCCCAAAATAGGAAATATTGCTTAGTTTTAAAATTCAATTCAATTCAGTTAATTTCTGTGAAAAAAAAAAATAATCTCTGTTAATACTCATGTATGCATGACACAGCACTGCTTCTGTTTTAGCTGGTCATCTTATGGCAGATCATGCGAATTATTTTTCAAGGCGTTAAAGTGTGTTTGCAGTGGTGCTAAGGTTGTTTTCAACTTGCACAGGGCTAACTCAATTCTATCAAGATAAAAAGCCGTTGGAATGGGATGTTTTTAAGGTGATCGACGATAAGTGAACACTGGAGTAGAACTGAAGTCTGAAATAGTAAATTGCTTGGAAAGAAGGCTGGAAAAGGGTCTTGAGGAGCCATTTCATCCTCAATACATGATCTTCTATGCCTATACCGTTCTTGGCAGAAGTTTGTCTAAGGTTGCAGTTATGAGCTTACACAAAAGGTCGTTTTGCTTCCCTTTAGGCCAAACATTTTCTGTGAGCTGCTTGTTTCTGTGTTCCCCCAAGCATCGTGTTGCCATAAATGAAGCATCTGTGAGCTGCAGTGTGAGGTTAGAAAGAAGTGGGAGATGAGGAATGTGCAGACCTGATAAACGGTGTTGCCATCAGGGAAAATGTCCATGAACCTGTTCTTAAATGTACAAAGGAGTGTATTCCGCCATGTCCCAAAGCTTTTGTTTTCTGGGGCTAGGGCAGATGGTTGGTTGGTTTAGGTGAGGCCTTCTTTCCCCCCTTACTAGTATTATTTGTGCCAGTTCCTCTAAGGAAATAAACAACAATATCTATTTTTGCCAAAATACATGAAGGCTTCTTCCAGCATAGCTTCACCAGTTAGGGCCATAATTTCTCCTTCCTTCTGATTGATATACCTATGATAGTAACTCACCTAGCACATAGCCAAGACTTTGAAATTTCTAACAGTTTAGATACGTGATCTGTACTTCAGGTGAGATCTGGTCTCTGTTCCTTTATGTTATATTAGCTTGTGACAAACTAAATAATGTTAACATAAACTTTACTGAAAGAGGTTTACAGGAGTCAGGCTTTGCTAGCTTCTGTGACAGCTAGAAGTGTATGTTTTGTTACGGAAGACTCAGTTGATTGGTGGCAATCTGTTAGGGTGGTAAATCAGTCAGATGACCAAGCCCCAATTCTTCTCTAGAGGCTTTAGAATTCAGATGACAGTAGTTATGATTAATAGAACCGTAGCTTTCACAGAAATCATTCTGCTTCAGTAATATGGAAACTTAATAGTAATATGCTTTCTCTGGGTGAAGGGGTAAATACATGGGAACACCCTCCAAACTACTTGAAGAAAAATGCGTTTATCCTCAAGAGCATAACCTTGACCAGAGATACCTGATCTCCAGAGCTGTGCTGAATTATGGGAGTTACCTGTCCCAGAAGAGGCAAAACTTATCTTTAGAGACTTGAAAGAATATGTTGGCTTTGCTGTTTTGTTATTGATACAGGAATCAAATTGGGCAATACCTGCATGGGAGGTAGGTCACATTTAGCAAGAAGGGACAGCAGTTGCCTTAAAGCCTCACTCTGTTTTCTGTCTGGGTGAGAAGGGGAGGGACTGCCTCAAATTATCCAGCAAAGGCGGGTTCAGAGCAAAAACCAACAGGAAGCTGCAGAGAAAGCTCTGGTGGCTTCCCTACAGGGCCGGGCTGGAGCGAGGACCAGCTGTTGGTCTGGTCCTTTGCTCTCCTCAGTGCGGGATCGCTCCGAGCTGATCCATGCCCAGGGCTGGGAACACCAGCAGTGACTCTCAGTAGGTGCCCTTGGTGCTTTTTAAAACCACCTGGCAGCCTCCGGCATGCACGAGCTGGGATGCTGCTCTCGCTCCCCTGCCAGTGACCTGGGTGGGAGAGGTGTTGCCTTCTCTGCTGCACTAATGACCATCCCTCCATTGCTGTTGTCATGGATGATTGATATAAAGTGAGGCAATAACACGCTATAGGATTCAAATTTTACTGGTGTAGTTCAAAACTCCAGCAGAAAAAAGCAAGCGTGAAATGAATGCTGTCTCCTTCTTTTGGAATGAAGGCTTTAGTAGCTCAAACTGGGACCAGTCTCCTGATACAGGAAGATCTGTGTCTTTAAAGCTTGCAACAGCATTTTTTTTTTCCTGTGTAGTTCATGATCCTGATTGCTAGTTCCCTTCACCACAAAGATGCTACCATTTCCAATATTTTTAAAATCTTTATCAGACCTTTTATTTGTTGGTGGCTCAGGCAGACTGAAAAAAAAAGAAAATCTATAAAACATGTGGTGAGGTGAAAAATACACCAAAATTTCACTTCAGTGCTCTGGCCAAATCTATGTTATGGGAGTTGCTACTCTAGCCTGCTCTGTGCTGGAGAGCCATTTTTCTCATCTTCACTTCTGCTGCAAAATTCTGCTTCCTCTTATGCTGAGGCCAAACACATCCCAAGAAAAAACTACTTGGATTGCCAAATGAGCAGCTGATGATGCATGTATTTATGCTCCCTGGCAAACTAAGATAAACAAACAGGGACTAAGTTGGGCAGACATTATAGGAGGTAATACTTCATTACAACTCGACTATGAGCAGCTTATTCTCCTTTCCAATTATGGCATCCCTAGTCATCTCTTTCCCAAGAGAGGAGTCTTTGGGGGGAAAAAAATTATGGCATATAAAGTCTTGAAAGCATAGTAACTGTACAGTAGGGGACAGTAGCTGGGATGAAGGGTATGAGCACATGTACATTTGTCTCATTTTGTTAAAAGCATGGTTGTTTCTACCTCAGATATTAAACTGTTAAATTAATTCCTGAAAACTCAGTCACTTGATTCTCAGTGTGCCTGAATTCAAGCCGCATTTCAGTAACATCAGGTTCTGTGCAAATAAACAGTAGGTTTCAATTGTCTGCTGCTAATTATCACCCAAATTTGATTTGCACGCTCTTCAAAGGGACTCATATCTTTCCATTTAGTTATTTGTTTCAGTGTGATGAATCTTTAATTCAAACCAAACGTGGGTCAATTTCCAACTGGAAAAAAAAATGTGAGGAATGTGTTTATCCGCGGTCATATCAGTGTGTCTCTTTAGTTTTATATTGTGGTGATTCATGGCCTCAGTGGGGAGGTGAATTTGTGTCAATCTGTGAATTGGCTTTGCCTGTTTGGCAAGTTTGTAAAGGGTTTGATCAGTTGTATAAGGGCTTAAATAATTGTGCATAATGGGATGGCTCTGGTGGGCTTTAGAATAAGGAGTGCAAGTCCTGAAGTTACACAGGCACAGAAAAATCTCATTATACTTCAATTCCCATCCTACCTATAAAAAGATATCTGTGTGAGGATGAAATGGAGAGATGGGATAACACGATCTAGACTCTTTTCTACTGCATTGAATCTGAACTTAAAAATATGTATATTGTATTTTATGCAGGCTCCTTGGTTGTCACCGTGACCCTTTGCCGTGTACCCAGCCATAAAATTTCAGTCACAGAACTGAAGGAATTCTGGACATTTTTCTTTTTAAAATAAACAGAAAGCGCCAAATGCGAGCAAGAGGGCTATAGCAACAATAAAATTTCATTGTAATAAATACCACATGTGATCACGATTTACGAAGCAGACAATAAAGACTAATTTAAAAAGAGAAATCCTTCTATTCTCTTTCATGTGGCTAAAGGCAGCATCATTTCTGGCTGTCTTTACTGGAGATTTATTAAAAGATTTAACACCCCCTTCTGTTTTTCTTCTCCTGGAAGCTCAGAGGAGGATACTTTATTAACTTGCTAGTCTTTAGATTCACTTCTGACCTCTGTTTTCTTTTAACCTGGAGGTAGTTGGTAGGAGTTTTGGATATTTTTCTTTAAAGAACACTTTTGACTTATTTCTGTAGTATGGTGTAGCATTTCCTGCATTTATTTGTCTTTTCTAGTGACCTGAGTGAATGGACCTTATTTAAATAAGTCCATGAATACTGAAAAACGCCTCCTCAAATTCTGTATGTTGCCTTTTGATACTTTCAAGATAGGTTATTTAATGTCTCAGCAAAAGAACCACCTATTTTGGTTTGGTGCCCAAACAGTCAACTAAGTCTAAACTGGTGACTTAATGTAAAAATGTTTGCTGCTGTCAGTGGAGGAAAGATTTCAACTTCATGGCAAGTATTTCTTACACCTCACTGTTTTGGGCTTCTGTCAGTCACAATTAAAATCAAGGTCCTTCTGAAGTGGAACTGTAATTACAAAATGAATATCATGTGCGCTTTTACTGTGGCTGTATCTATAAGATGCTTCTCAACAGGGTTTGATACAGGGAATTGTTCTTTGCCAAGTGGGGACTTTTCTGTTTGTCTGGATCAGTGTTTCTGGATTCCAGTGCTGTGTGACTGGTTAATCTCCATAATATTTTTACAGTTTATTTTCAGTCCTGCCAAATCCAGTCCAAATAGTTCTGTTTTTTTTTTTTTCTTACAATTCAGGTAGGGTATGCGCTGGTAGAATTGACACTGAGACTCTGGGAACTTGTGAATGTGATGGATACTGTTTGAAATCACCAGTTTTGAGTGAACACACAGGCTTTCTCTTGAGCCATTGCATAGCAATAACCGGTATCCTTCAGGATTTGTATTGCACACACTTGTTTCACAGTTCTCTGTAGTCTAGAATTTCTCTTTGAATTGAAAATTCAGAGAAAAACGAGGGCTTGAAGAGGGTCTCCAACTTGTGTACCTTCCCAGGTAAGGGAAAAGACATGGGAGAACCCCCTAATCACACGATTTTCTGACTTTCAGATCGTCTTCCTGTGTATCCGGCTCTAAGTGCAACCATTTCTGTGGGAACAATTCCAAACTCTGGTCCTTCATTTTTCATCCTTCCAAGAGGAGAGTGACCTGAAGTTCTTTTCTAGCTACGTTACGTAGAGTAAATGGATTTTAAAGTAAAGATACATTTTCAAAGATATGTTTACTTTAAAATTCTTTTGCTTCAGAATCGGGCCTTTTTTACAAGGTACCAGACTGCTTGAATTTTCCTTAATGCTTGCTGTTTGTAATATCATGGAGGAGGAAGATTTCCCACTCCGTAATCTTTCACTCACTTTTTCTGTCAGTCTGTCTCCATAGATAGCTTCTGTGACCCCTTTCTCTTAGAAAACTTTTTAACTGAGGTGGTCTTTTGATGTCTAGCTTTTTAGCTAGCTTTGTTACTTTAGCCAGGAGCCTTATGTCGTTTAACTCATCACTTATGAAGAAGATACTTAACTGCAAACAACCCGTTGCATTCTTGGTAATTCAATACATAGCCTCCTATTTACATAGATCAGCTGAATCATAGAGGAAATTCTTATAATTTTCCAGACTGGACAACAGACTAAAATAATACTTTGTTTATCTAGTAACTTTAGTTCATTAACTGGTTCGATCTAGAATAATTTGCATCCCTACTGTGTATTATTGCTCATAAATTGGTAACACAGATAGTCTACGTGTGCCAGAGCTTATGTCTCCAACTTTGTGCTGGACATTTGTACCTGGGCTATCTGAGACTCAAATTGCCTTTCTGTATGTAGGAATCTACAGTGTTTGTTTATTTCTGCTTTTGGTTCAGCAAGTCTGTTAGAGCAAAGTGAAGTATTACTTTAGATTCTTCTCCAGTCCTAAAGTAATTTGAATTGTTTATGTCATTGCAGTCAAAAAGTAAGTATCAAAAGAAGAAATGTGGAGAAAATCAGCTTGACTATATATGATTTTAAATAGGTGTTCAAAAAAATACTGCTCAATACAGCTCATTCCTGACTTGGGAATGGGGAGAAATTAACTGACCTCCATAAACCTTCAATGGAGCATGGCAGAAATAAGCTCTGTGGAGGACAAAGGCAGACATTTTATCCACTAAAATTTCTCCAGTATATCCTACCTAATCCTCACACCTGAGGAGTTTTGGGGCTGATGTGACCCCCCAGACTGCTTTCACACCTAGGTAACTTTATTAATTTCATCAAAGTGAGGTCAGGAAATTCTCAAAGCACAGAGCAGGTCCAAAGCTGAACTTTTATAAGGGCTCCAAGATTAGTGGTGTCCAAGGCATAAAAACACTTTGAGAAGAGTCTTTGACAAAATATCCACATCTTTCCCCCGCTATGTTGTTATTAGGAAAAAGGGGCTTTTCTGTCTGGTGTAGAAATCTAGTCACCGTTATCCATGCCTTTGACACCTTGAATGCTATATTATGCTCTCTCCATGCACTTCGTACGGGGCTGTGTGCTGAGACCCTTGGAACTGGAGCTGGTGCACAGTGTGGAGCTTCATACCAAGAACACTTTAGATTGGCTCTGCTGGTTGTTAATAAGTTCCTGGGCAGAGTTCAGGGTGTTAGTTTGAACTTATAAAGACCTAAATGGTTACCCAGGGGGCTGCTTCCCTTCCTGCAGCGCAGCACTTGTAACTGGGATCAGCCAGAGACACTTGACCTTGGCTTTGGAGTTCACTCCCTAAAACCATCCACCTGGGCTGGGGTCTGTCAAAAGTTAGCGTGCTGGAGACTCAGTTCGTCTGCCTGATGACCTGGTAGGGGATGGTGTGAGGTACTGGGGGTTTGCATGGTGGTGGTGTGTAATTTTACCTACTGGTAAGTGGTGGGTTTTTTTCCTTTCTCTTTATGCTAGACAGAACAGTATATTGTTTTTGAAATGATACCATAGTTAGAATTTGTACCTGCAATCATGGGGCTGGAAACGAGGCATTGCCTACTGCATTTTAATTAATTACTTTTCTGATTCCATTGGAATCAGTGGGAGGATACAACTCATTCCCTAGTACTAGGATTTATTCCCCTGAGCAAAACTTTGGAGATCAGATAAGAATCTATAAAGAAGTTCTATGTAAAGACAGATGAGATCAGGAAACCCTGATAACAGGACATCTCTTTAAGACTGGGCTCAGTGATGTGCCATTATAGAGCAGTTGGAGAAAACAAAGCAAAGACAAGCAATAGTATAAGGGGAATCAAAATCTCTGTTGGTGTTTGTTATGCAGTCTGTTTTGTTCTCAGCTCATTAAATGAGGTGCAGAAGAGGGGAAGCTGCAAAAGGATGGGATGTGCTTGACTTTGATTTCTGATGGAGAGAGGTAGGATATGCAGTTACAGTTCTGCAGTGCGGAACGCACAGCTTGCAAGCTGAGCTGACTCTTGTTCAGTGCAGATTGTATGTGGTCTCACAGGGCACATCAAGGAAGTTAAAGCTGGAAAACTAAACCTGGGATATTTGGGCATCTAAGTAATTTTGCATGGCTGTGCTCTGCCCTTTAAGAAAGTGCCTATAAAAATATTTTGAGGTTTGTAATAGTGTAGTCCATGAACAGGAAGAAATGGTGACAAATGAATTTGTTGTGTTTAGCAATAGCTGTTTCAAATGGGAAGCCTAGGAGAAATCCAATGGGTCGATGAGAGAAAGATCTGTTGCTTCTCTGTTCGTTTCACCTGGAACTGTCAGGAGAGGCAGGATAAGGTGTTAGAAAGCTGAGAATGTATATAAATCCCAAGGCTGGAGTATTTTATTCACCAGTGGCTCATCCCTAATATTGTTTGGCTATAGACCAAAGTTTCTATCTGATAAGACAGGATGTAAAACTGAGTAATCCATCCACCAAGCAGCACAAGCCAGATTTTTCTGCTTTCACATATGTAGACAGTTGGTCCCTACATTTTTATTCCTGTTTATTCAGATCCCAAATTTAGGTGTTGCACTGTGTGGTCGTCCACAGGAGAGAGGCAGTGAACCCCCAGTGAACTCCACGGGCCTCCCACCCACAGACCCCCGAAAGCACCAGGTCCCAGTGCAGCACATTCCTTCATAGAGAAAATATGTCAGATGCTTGATCAGCCCGAACTTAATCTTTTTCTGCTTTCAGCCTCCCGACTATGGGGATATAGCTGTTTAGGCAACCTGGAAAGCTGCCTCTCCTTCTTAAAACCCTTACATATTCACAGAGTGAACAAACCCCACACGTCTGTCACGACGAAAGGTTTTTCTTCAGAGGTAGGGCCATCCCTATGTACTCGTGATTTTCTAAACTGTGCGTTCATTGTCAGTAAAGAACTTTTTTTTTCCCTAGGAGAACACATGTCCTAGCTCTAATAAGTTTATTTGTAAGTCTGATTGACATGTGATGGGACAAAGTTAGACTGACAGTGAGTTTTTCATTGATGTGAAATTTTACACCATATCTGGACATAGTATGTACTTGGTTTATGATCCAGCTGGGCATGCTTGTTAGTTATTGTTGAGGTCAATCAAAGTGTAATTGCAACATAGGGAAA
>NW_009634234.1:0-12252 GCF_000690535.1 Cariama cristata | reverse complement strand
CAGGGCTACAAAGATTTGTTTCCAACAGCTGCTATTCATTATTCATTAAACTCTACCTTCTGTTTTTGAAATTAATAACCCTTGGCCTTCTAACAAGGCATCAGACTTTAAGAATAGAGATTTAGAAATCAAAGATGCACTAGTTTCATCCCCAGACAAGTGAGAGCACAAAGCACTTTAGCTAGTGATAGTAGTTGGCTGCAGAACTTAGTATTTCTACTTGTGGAAAACCAGATGTGAGTTAATTAACCTGAAATTTACAGTCACTGTATGCTGGATGTGAGAGAACTGACTGGTGTACAATAAACCCCAAACTCATGGAAGTCAGGGGGAACACTCAAAACCTCAGTTAAATAAAATTTCTTAAAAATTAAGGTGAAGTATAGTATCACAAGTCTACAGTGGGGGAATATCAGATTAAGCAGAGTTTATTCAAATTGGCACTTGCACATCCATTAAGTTAGTCATTTTTGCAACATCCATTTGCCATTGTTCGTCAGAAGTATAGCACAGGCTTTGGCTCAGGATGATGGTGGAAGAAGGCATGTGGTGTTTCTGTCCCATGAATCCCATTCCTGTGTCCCTGTGAATGTTGCTCCACTGAGATGGCACATGAGAAAGGTCTCAGGACAGCTTTGGAGCATGGCTGGGGACAGGGACTGCGTCACTGCCGAGGGCGAGCTCTGCAGTCCTGCAGAGTTCCTGTGTGGCTTTGTTTGTTGCTGAAGAGCAGCTGTAATTTTTGAATTGCAATATTAGTTGTCTTGTCCACTGCAAATTTCTAAACTCTGCAACACTTAGTAACTACTGCTTCAACTGGTATCAGAACAAAGCAGTCAAATGTATAGCTGTCAGTGATATTATGGATTAAAAGAGAAGTTATGTAATTAGCTGTAAGGAAACTTTGTGACAGGCCTATACCCACGTATCTGTACATCTGCAAAGAAAAAATTTTTAAATAATATTTACCTTTTTCAGTGGAAATATTTCAGCCTCTCTGCAGTGTCAGTTCCAGCATGGGATCCAGTGCTCTAAAAACAATGTAATGAGGGGAAGACGTTCTCTTTGAATTCTACCCTACTAAGCCTCCACTGGAACAGGTAAAAATTTTCTAGAATCCATGGCTAGACAACACTATCTTTGTGGAGATTTCTACTGTTGTGAGATACTCACCTGCTTGGAGAACGGTGCCCTTTCACTGCAACATCCTACCTATACATTGGTGGTGGGTGACTACGGTAGGACTCATTACTCCCTCTGAGTCATCCTGCCTTCCAGACGTGTTGGGCACCATCACCGAATAGTGGAGTTCTAAATCCTGCGTATGGGAATGGGCCCTACGTCTCTTTCTCCAAAACATTGGACTATTCTGTAATGGCATGAAACAAACTTGTGACACAATTCCGCTCCAACAGTTATTACAAGTTTTAACAAATTCTAATAGTGAGCACCTCAAATTGTGCTCATGTTTCTTCTTGAGTTTTAGGTCAAAGTCTGTGGAAAACTGATTTCAGTTGACTTCAGAGGATGCTGGGTCCAGCCCAGGCAGGTCCAGGCACATTTTCCCCATTTCACCACTTTGTCATCACAAAGGGCTTTTACACTGTGGCTAAAGTACGTGCAGGATATTGTTCTGAGGCTGGGTGTCTCAGTGCAGGCCATCTATGGGAAATATGATTACATTAACTGTGATGCAAGATCTATGGTAGTATATAATAGATTTAATTAAAATTGATCTAAGAGTGTTAACGCAGCCATCTCTCTGCTCTCTGAATCAGTCTCTCATATCCTTTTCTTTCCTGTGTAAATTCCACTACTTATTCATGTGTGGTACTTTAAACCATCACTAAATGTTACATTTATGACACCTTTCTGAGCAAACATTGGGATATCCATTGCTCATGAGCATGTTTCCTCAGCTCTGCCGGCCTTGTTGGGTGGCTTATCTGCTGTTCTCCCTAAGTCTGACCTTTCCTGTTTAGTTACTTTAAAGACACTAGAAAACCAACTATCTACTCAATTTCCCTGTAGCTTGGGGGTAAGGTTAAAATATCATGTAGGTGCCATATGTTTGACATTATACAGTCACAACTGATAAGCAAATATTTTCTTTTTAAATACACAGTACATTTTACAAGAGTACATAACAAGTATTCTCATTCCTGTTCTTTCTCCTGGAGAAGGCCTAGTGTTGTTAAATACAAAAAGTTGCCACTGGTGTTTATCTTACTAAATCTGTTCACATCAATTGGTTCTGCCTGCTCCATATTTCAAAGCAAAATGATGGGGAAAGGTCGTATAGATTGCCCTTCCCTTCAGTTCTCGGCTTAAGGGTCTCCTGCTTGTAATTAAGTAACAATTTCTTTTGTGATAGTAGTCAAGGAATTTTTCTTTCTTTTCTGTCTTTCTCTTTCCTTCACATAATATTTGGAAAGGTATGTGGAAGCCAGAGAACAGTTAATGCAGTTGGAAAACTTGTCGCTACAGAGGTAATTTGTTTTATTTTTTTTGAGAAAATCTGAAACCGCTTCTGTATTGTGTGTTCAAATTCAAATCCATACACTATCAGCAGCGAATTTGGAGGTAAAGGGCTGAATGTGAAGATTTTGATTGCAAGGCCATCTGGCACTATTATGAAAAACGTTCTTGAATGCTTAAAAGCAACTTAAACCACATTGCTCAGTAGGTGCTGACTCCAATGAAATTGAACCATCTTGGTGCAGGTTTGTTGTCTGACTGTTGGGAGAGACTGTGGGAAAATCAGCTATTTCTATACTGATGAAGTGACTGTGGCTGAGAATCATGATTTTAAGGGAAAAATTGCAAAATGGAATGTCTGGCACGTTGAAGCAAAATATTTTAAGATTGTAACTTTTTTTTAAAACTTCTTGCAAGATGTACCTTTTTTTAGAAGACCAGAAAGAGAAAATGAATATATTGTTGCTCCAATCTGGTCCTAGAGAGATAGACACCGAAGAAAGATAAAATCTATTTGCCGTCGCTAAATAGTCTGAAAATGTTTGGGCAATGCAGAGAAATATGCTTCTAGAGAATATGGAGACTGGTATTACTTGGGTCGATCTCCTGAAGTCTGAGTTCTTAGATTTCTGTGAAACTTGATTTATTTGCCTGCTTTTCTTAAAGGCTGTGTGCTGTGTTTGCTTACAGGCTTCACTGCTTGGATGGAACCAAAGGGATTAGCAATGGGATGTGAAGGCTTTTCTATCTAGGTCAGATTGGATTTAGCACTGAGTGAAAATGACACCGGTTGTTTAGTATTCTGGATCAAATGTACAGTGGCCAGATTCATAGCAGTCTGGGTCATCTGAGGTCATAGTGCAGCTAAAGTTGAGAAAACATAGCCAAAGCTGAAGCAGCATTTTCAGCCTGCTAAGCAGGGAAGAACGGTATTGACTGTTCCCACACAAGTTTTCATTTGTATGTGTTTCCTCTTCCTTTTTTAGGCTGAAGGCTTTATTCCTAGATGCCACATGTAATGCGTTTACAAGCTAGGAAAGCATGCATCAGGCAAGGCATAAATCTGATGAATTGTGTTTCACTTGAATTCTGGAGTCTGAATTGTTTTGTCACTAGTCTGAATCAAGAGTCTGTTTCTGAGGCTGTCAGCAAGTTCAGAAGGTCCTCCTTTAGGATTTGAGGGGCGAAGATATTTTTTTATCTTTTCACTTTGTACAAGATTTTTTTCAAAATATAAAAAGTAATTAGGAATGAAAAGTCTAAATATCTCATTCAAAAAATGTGGGTGTAGAGCCTTGATCACTTCAAATTACTTTATTTTACCCTTAACTCAGTGGACTCATTTCCACAGACAATGCCAGTTTTGGTGAAAGAGATGGCAAGTAGGTTCCCTGGAATTCCCACCATTCAATGCTGGAGCTTCTGCCATGGACACTGTCTCTCATCCACCTGATGGGCTGTGATGGGAGCACACAGCCAGTCAGGAAAAGAAAGGGAAGATGGAGTCAATGACACGTTCATTTTCCTTGTCGGCGTTTCTACCTTTGCCTTTCCTTTGCTCAGCAGAGAAGGGAATTGGAAAGAAAAAGGAACTGGGTTCTGCTTTGGCACCAAGGAGCTGCCTGCAGTTCAGTAGCTTGTGAAAGGCAAATGCTGTTTGCCTTGGTCTCATCGCCAAGCTGGGCTACTTGCATCATGTGTGTGGGAGAAGGTTCAAGCTGTGATGCACTGGGTGACAGCAAACAGCCAAAAATCAAAAGAATGGGGATTTAAACTTTGTTATCTGAGTTCTACATACCAAGCCAGGTGAATCCACCGTGCTTGTTGCTGTAGTACCTGAGAACTACAATTCATTTCTTGTTTGAAATAGCAGAGTCTCGGTTCAAGGCCTTTGTTTTGTATTGACAAAATAGTTCAGCCATGCAAAAATTAGACTCCTAAGACTTATAAATTTGGCAAAGTATAAGACCTTCTCTGTAACTGAGATCTTTTCATGTCATGGGACAGTGAGCTTCAGTGACTTTGCAGTCGCAGACATACCGAGCTGTGTTGGTAGAATATTTCCTGTTTCAGGCAGATGAGATGTCATAGATCTTCATTCTCTCTGTGATAAATTGTGTGTTAAGAAAGATAGAACTTGCTTTGGTATGAAACCAGGTTAAAGGAAGAATTTTTCTGATGAGACAAACTCAGAGATAGTGAAAATAGCAAATTAGGATACAGGAGAAATGATGGATCCTGAAGAGGAATTTTTGTGTGGACAGTGAGAAATTCTGTAGAGCTATACTTGAATATTTTTAACATTTGAGTTAAAATCTAAGGGGTGCATTTACAAGCTACTGGTACAGATAATTACTGAGAAATTTGCCACTGAATTTTGGGCTCAAGGTGGGTTTCACTATAAGCACACGTCCTCCATTCACATAAAACACATCATGTCTCTGTATGTACAGTCCATCTTGCCTTATTCCACGAAAAGGGTCTGCAAATGAGAAACTAAAAGGTACCAGGGAAGATTCACCCACCATGCTGTCTGCAGGGTTCACTTTGATGCTCTCACCAGTCACATGTGCAGCGTGTCAAGAAATGAGCCCTCATGTTAGCTGATTGGTATGTCCTCAGTTTGACTCACCGCTGCATTATTACAGTTTTATATTGATGTAATACCAGGGGACTGACTTCCAAGCTTTCTATTTCTGTGTCTCATTGAGGCATTTGTTAAGCATCCAGTATCTTATTAACTGAGTGCCTTTCAGTCCTGCGTGTAAGGCTGACAACTCTGGCGAGGGTAGAGAGTGGATTGCTATTGTATGTCCACTACGTCTTCAGGACCAGATCATTCAGAGCTCGGTGGTATAGAGAAAATCTCTTGATATTGCAGATTGGTCACACATGTCCTAGCATAAAGCACAGCAAAGTAACTAGGGACCTACTGCAGACTGAAAGGTTGCCTTCAATAACAATTATTATAACAATAACAATTATTCCCTTCAGTCATGATCCGGCTGCGCATTTTTGTGTTGCTTTCATTTCTCCCACTGATATTGGATGTTTTAAGGAGGTAAACCCTGGCCTCATCTATCATTCTGTCAAATGCTGAACATCAGACCTGTACTTGAATTATCAGTTGCATGTGGATTATGTTACCTGTCTCTGTTCTGATCTGTTTCTGTTTTCCATATGATACAGCTGGTGTAGGGTTTTTTATCATATAAAAGCTATAACTTGGAAGAACCAACATTAATTTCCTCTGGAGCCTTATGAAAAGCATCAACGGTGCGCTGGACTTGTGGTGACAGAGCTTTTCAGCGTACTCTGAGAAAGAACTGCTTCTGGGCACACATGGCAGCCAGATATAACTTATACACACAGCGACGTACATACTAGTTCATTAACTTTCCCTTCATGAATCTGCTAACCAGATACTTTACTAGCACTTTTAATGTACCATCATGTGTCTGGGGTCAGATACTAGTAATACCCAGCTGCAGATCAGGCTGAGTTTCCATAAGACCCCAAACAATAGTGATTAGGTGAAAGCTTAATACCTTTAGAGTCTTATAAACCCTCTGTCTCATATATTACATCAGGCATTCATGAAAGGGAAGACAAAATAAATTAGTCAATGTAAAATGTATCCGGAAGCCTAAGATAATCCTGTAATTCCCAGTATTATCCCTAATAATATGACCCTAGAACCAGTGATGAAATGGAGCAACAAGGTCATCACATCCAGGGTTCAGATAAGATCTTCTGTGGATTCTTTCCCGCAAGATCTAACGAAAGAAGTTGAAAGCAATTTGAAAAAAATCTTGAAAATAGTCTTTAGTCTGAAGGGATTAGGAGGCCACAGATGACTGTGTGATGTTCCTCATTCTCCCTGAAAAAAACCTTTGCTGAGACAGCCTTGAATCACTGCAAAGAAATCATTATAATTTGGGAACCTGGGGTCTGTTTTGTCAGTTCCCAGACACAGTGCAGCAGATATTGGGTACGATTAAGAAATGGTGCAAGAGGACTTTAAGTGAACCCTGCATGGGCAACTGATTGAAAAAGCTTCTGGAAGGGACAGGCATCTGGGCTAGGTTTCCGGGAAAAGGAGAGCAGCTTTTTGGAGTTACTTTTATCTCCCTCCCAGAGCTGCAGCAGAGGTGGTGAAGGTGCAAGGTGGCTGAGAAGGGATCACATCCTGACCTGATGAACCACCTGCTTGAGGGTCCTGTGTCCTCTGGCTTGTGTGGTGTCAGCTCTGCAGCGGATGCCTCTTCGTGACTGCAGTGGGTTTTTTCTTTTAGTGTGGGTTTTAACTGACATATAAAAAGGGAATGGGGGAAGTGGTTGATGCGAAGGCTGAGCTGATGTTCAACCAGTCCTGTACCCACAGCTGCGTGTGGAGATGGGGACCTATGGCCCTCTGGTTCTTGGGATGCTGGGATGACTGTAACAGCAGCAGTCTGATGGGCAGGCCACCAAAAGTGCGGTGGTTCATGCCCTGAGATGAGAGGGGAGTCTCTGAAACCAAGAAAAACTTGTTTCTTGTTTTCTCTTTGCAGACAAAAGACAGATAACAGCAGAATGTAACTGATCCCAAGGTGTCTGCTTATAAATTAGTGGTGCTGGTGATGCTGGGGGCTTAGTACCACGTAGTCCTCCTTGAAACCACTCCCTGTTCATTCTTCTCATAGGATCCTAGGGGAAAATGTAAGCAAGAATTTCTTGTTCCCAAGAGTAGACTATGAACGTGGGAGGATTTTCTATGATTTTTCTCTGGAAAGGAGCTGTGGTCGGGACATATGGTCTTTTAATATGGAAAAATCTTATATTTTCCAGGGTGCTTGCCATAAGTCAGGGAGAGTTTGGGCTCACAGCAAATATGGATGGGTGGAAAAGCTGTTTGGTGGGGTTTTTTTGGTTTTGGTTTGTTTGTTGTTTTTTTTTTAAATTTTATTTCTGCCGTTTGGGCTCTGACACACAATGTTTCACTCTGTTGTTTTAGATTTTGCCACTAAAACCTTGGGAAGAAAGGAACCTTCTTCCCCATTGCAAGGCTGGTATTGTTTCGGATGCCCTGCTGGGCTTCTGAAGGGAAGTGATGACAGACACCCTGCAACAGGAGTGAAAATCAGCTCTGGAATCTGAACAGCAAACTAAGCATGTGAGCAAAAGCTACACTGACTTGTGTGTGTCTTCGTCATCGCCTGCCAGTTTCAAAACAGGCTATATAAGTATAGAGCTTTAAATGCTTCTTGGGAGAACTGGCTACGTTGAATAACTGAAGAGAAATGTGAAAGATAACTTACAACTATGAAATATAGTATAATAGTGCAGTTTCTGGAGAAACAATGCAATGTAGGGATACGGAGATCTGAGCTGTAAAAGCCTGTAAATCAGATAAACCACCAGGGATTCACTTTTACCATAGTGAGAAGACTCCCAGTCCTCAGTACGGATGTGAGATGTCTACGCCCAGTCAGAAGGAGCTGAGCCCCTTAGACAATTACAATTAGATCATTGAAGTTAAATGGCTGGCTGTATCATTAACTTTATATTGTAATAATAAAAGGGTAGTGAGAACTTCCAGTAAAAGAGTCAGATGATGTGCTATTCCCAACCTATGATTCCTACGGATTATGGGCATAGTTGCAGCCAACACACAGCACAGTCCCCATGTGAATAGATCTAGTTTCAAAATCACGGCTATGAAATAAACACAAGAGTCTCTGGGAAGTGAGCTCTAGTCCAGTTTAGTTTGACAGCAGAGAGTGATTCCTGCACATAAGCATTTCTAGTGCTGCGGGGGGCCTGAGGGGACCTTGTGCTCTGACCTCGCCTCACCTGAAAGCAAAAGGACAAAGATAGATAAGTAGCTATGTTCATGGCAACAGAAGAGTGGGAGCAGAGAAACAGCATAGGTCTAATGTGGGTAACCCAGGCTGGGTTAATCAAGGGCTGTCTGGAGAATAGAGACAGCCTTCGGGCAGGGAGGGTGGCAGTAGCGTAGCAGCTTTCACTCCCCATAGCAAAGGGAGCTGTGTCTGCTAGATCCACCCATAATGAAGGAAAAGGAACCTTAGACTAGTATACCTTATCAGATCAAACAGCAAAACTGGTCACTTAGCACACCTGAAAATGCTTGTCAGAATCTTACTTTTCTGCTTTCCTGTTTTCAGCTTGATAACCAAATATACTTGCACACTTACAAGTTCTACAGGGGTTAATTCATTGGGACTACCTTAGGGATAGAAATATTTGGAAGCACTGGAATTCCTGTTTCTCCAAGTGTGAATGTGTGTTATCTGTTCATGTCGGACTGTGTCTTTGATATCTTCAGATGGAAGGTGATGGTGATGCCCCAAGCTGTTTCATGGCAGCCGTATATCACCATTCTGGCACCAGTCCTCCTTTGACATCTGACCTGAGTACTATCAGTTGCAGTACATTCAATTACCTACAAAAGCCGCTTTTTGCTGTAGGGAATACCATTTCCTGTAGCTCCTGGCAGACTCAAGGGGCCAGAGAACTCACTGGGCAGGACTCTTCCCTTGAGACTGTCTGAAATGCCTGTTTCCACTGTAGAAGAGGCCCTCTTTGCGCATGCATAGCTTGTACCTTTGAGGGCAGCTCAGTCTTGCACAGGGGGCAAGGTGGATAGCAGTCACTGAGTGAATGAACAATTATTCAGCGTCTCACTTTATTATTCCATGTTTTTTGCCAGCTCTTCTGGGTCATATATGTTTCCAAAGTATTCTTTGTATATAAAGCACTCTTTTTTTGTGGACCTTTCTACAGTGCTGATACTGAAGTTATCTGAGACTTTCATATCAATGCATTCATTTCTACTCTGCCCCTGGGAGGTGGGGAAATGGCCAAACCAGTGGTAGAGGGGATTAAGACTGCAACAGAGATGTTGAGAGTCTCCAATAATTTCAGCTGGTTTTGTGAGAGATTAGCACTCTAGGCAAATCTGGTTCAGGCTCTCACCCCAAGGTGAGATTCCCAGAATTGGTGACCATCTGTGGGGAGCTGGGAGTACCTGAGCTGCCTAGAGCCGCCTGAAAGCATTGCCCATTGACAACAGTAAACTTGAATTACTGACAGCAGTGTTCATGTGCTGGAGCCATGAAAATGGCTCTCCCTGCACTCACTTTGCACCTTCCGGTATTCCCAGCAAAAAAGGCAGAATGAGGAAGAAAGTAACAGAGATGTAAAAACCTGTGAATGGTAAATAGGCAGTTCATCTCTGTGCGTTTTTTGAAAATCTCCCTCAGCAGTGTCAGTGTTCAACAGGGATTTTATTCTGCACCACTGGTGATAATACAAGTTTCTTTCCCCACTATCTTCAGCTGGAACTTTATCAAACCTACTGGCCAAATTCAGGTCATTTTGTGCACCAAAACACTCTGAGTGCTCAAGCTGAGAACCTTAATACTCTGACTTTTTTTTTTTTTTTTAACATATACTCTTTTTTGTGTGATTCCTGGGGAGTTTTGCACAAAACCCTTCTCCCTAAATGTGAATGATGTAGACTTCCATGCGACCACTCAACAAGTCCGAACTGTTAGAGCCGAGCACAGGCCTGACTCACGTGAGGCAATATGCTCTCAGACTAAAGCTGCCACAGTCTTTCTGAAAACTTGGGAGAGACTGCCTAAGAGCACCAAACTGTGAGAAAAATCAGTACAGGAGAGCTCATCCTCACAATGATAGTGGTAGCTGAAAAGTTCATTGTGCCAATGGACTTCTCAGTTAAATGCAAACAGAGGAGGGCTTGTGATTCCTGATGGAAGGTTTAATGGCATACGAGAGTGGAATATTTCTCTCAATACAATCCTGACAATAACATCTACTAAGCTCCGTTTGGCAAGGCTCGCAAAGTAACCTCTGCCAGTTGATATCACCTGGACCACTGGATTTTTTGCCATACATTTTAAAATTATCTATTCACTATGTGTTTTTTTTCTTCTTTTTGAAAATTGCAGAATTTTTTTTTTGTTCATACTGAGGAATACAAAGACATAAGGAAAAACTTTGCTTTTTCTTCAGACCCCATTGTTTAACACAGTTTTGTCCATCCTAGAACAACACTTCTACAGAGGCCCGATAACCGAGTTCTGCCTTTGCTTTTTAAGCAATATTTCACCTAATGTTGGGAGGGAGCGTACTTCTCTGCCTCTCCGTAGCTAGAGCTCATAAAGAAGAAAGACCGAGCTTTTCTTGCTGACGGAGTACTTTGGAAATTTAGGTTTTGAGGTTTATATTTCTAATATTACCATCCCATGAAAGTGAATAGATAATCAGGACTTCTTTTTTTTTTTTTTTTCTTTTTTTAACGAGGGAAGCAATGGGAAGGGACGGTGAGAGGTCGGTCCAGATCTCAGCCTGACCACAGCAGTCTCTTGAAAGCGGCACTGTGGTGGGCAGTTTCAGTATGGTGATTTGTTTGATCTATTATAAAATCCTCTATACCACTGTGCAGCTACCACCCACTTATATTTATTATGCAGTTTTATTTTTGCTTGGTAATATTTTTCTTGTGTTTATTTTAAAAGGTCTACATTTTGTGGTGACAGTCTCCCATTTTCCAAATTAACTGCTAGCAGATGTTGCTGTGTGGTGTGAAGCACACACAGCAGCCTAAACTGCCAAGGTCTGGATACTGGCTTGAAAAAAAAAAAATAAAAAAAAATCTTTGTGTTATTCAGGCAAGTTTCGGGAGTGTCTAGAAAGTGCTTATGTAGAATCTTATTCAGAAAATAAATTACTGTTGTTTTTATAGCTTTTAGATGGTTTTAGTGTTTGGAATTACTGCTGAAACCTAACAAGTCTGTACTATGTTTTAAGAAATGAAATATCATTTGGGCAGTCTTATTTAGGAAAGGATTAACGGCTGATACTTTATATACAGGCAAATGCAGGTAAGTTGTCCTTAAAGCTACAACTGGCTAGTATTGTTCCTTATAAAATCACTGCTACTGTAGCACAAGTCTGCTAAAGCTTAGCTTTTGGAGCTAAAAGCTTCAGCGTGAGCAGAGCGCTTTGAGTAGGCTGTTTTTGAAACTATTGCTGGAAATGAGATTGAGAAATGGGGCTTTGTGCTTTTCCTTTTTGGAATAAGGCATTGCAGTTTGGCTGGGGCATTGTCCTGTTGCCAGGGACGTGCTTTTTTGCTGCATCTGTGAAATTTCACCCAATTTTGGACAAACCCTGCAATTGTGAGAAGCTGAGGTCGTATGGGCTGCAAGAGTGACTTGCTGGGCAGGTAACTGATCTGTCCGGGCCATTTATGTGTCGTGCTAGAATTGCTCATCCAGGTAACTAGGTAAGTTGTGTTGTCTTGTGCATAGGGCAAGGCAGGGAAAGGAAGGGTGTTACAATGCAGCAGGTGACTGACTGCCGAACTTGCTGCTGACCTGCTGGGGAGGAAGCTTGGTTGGTGTGGCTGTGGCTCCATCCCAGAAGGTTTTTAAGATCTGTTTGTGCGAGTGTTTGTTAGGAACGACACAGGTGTAGTTTGTTCTGCGTTAGGGCAGGGAGGTGGACCAGAAAACCTTTGACGTTTCCTTCTAAATCTGCCGTTCTCGATCCGAGCCTCGCTCTGTAGCCTCCCTCAAAGAAAGTGGGACGCTACCCGGCGGGTTTGCCGCGTCGCGTTACCGTGGAAGAGCTGCCCACTAGATGTCACTGGTGCTTCACTGAAACGGGGGCGTGGAACAAGCCATTTCCGGTCGGCCGTCAAAGAGCCGAGGGACAGGTGAGCGACGTCACGGTGCTTGC
>NW_009634233.1:67671-79725 GCF_000690535.1 Cariama cristata | reverse complement strand
GGGTTGTTGTGACCCAAGTCCAGGACCCAACACTTGGTATTGTTGAACCTCATACAACTGGCCACGGCCCATCGATCCAGCCTGTCCAGATCCCTCTGTAGAGCCTTCCTACCCTCCTGCCCAACTTGGTGTCATCTGCAAACTTACTGAGGGTGCACTCGCTGCCATCATCCAGACCATTGATAAAGATATTAAACTGAACTGGCCCCAATACCGAGACCTGAGGAACACCATTTGTGACCAGCCACCAACTGGATTTAACTCCATTCACTGCAACTCTTTGGGCCTGGTCATCCAGCCGGTTTTTTGTCCAGTGAAGAGTATGCCCGTCCAAGCCATGAGCAGTCAGTTTCTCCAGGAGAATGCTGTGAGAAATGGTGTCAAAGGCTTTACTAAAGACCAGGTAAACAACATCCACAGCTAGTCATATTCCATATAAAAAATGAATTTTCTAGAAGATGAACAAACTAGACTGAATCAAGTAAAATTTACCTTCTCCAGACAAGTAACTTTGCGTTCTCTGACTATCTGCAGGCATTCCCTCTTCCTGTGTAATCCTTTTGTAGGACCTCAGCCTCTCCTAGGCAGCCCTCTCATACGGTGTACATCACACCTAGTTCCTTTCTGAGTTCTCTACTTTGTTACTATCAAATACTTGAATAAAGTTTGATTCCTTCCTGGGGTTTGTGGCCCAAGGGAAAATTGGGAGGTGAGAGAGTTAAATCATCGTGGCAGAGGGAATCTGAAATCAACTAGACTTTGAGATGATGGGATAAATACTAAAGATGTGGTCAAGTGAGGGAGTCAAACTGCCTGCAACCTCAGTCTCCAATCTAGGCACTGAAAGGCCTTAAAAATTAGGCATCTGTCTCAACAAGATGATTCAGCATGACAAATGGGGAGCAATGAAGCAAATCAGAGTTCTGGCTGCCTAACAAGAGTGATTCAGCATTTCAGCACAGTGAGAATGCGCTTCTCTAGAGCTTAAACCAGGGTCAGAGGAACCCCTCATTGCTTCTCAGATTTCATGGGGATTTCCATTGCCACCTCCATCCACGGTCCTCAATCCTCAGGAGAGGCAGCCAACTAAGACCACAGTCCCACAAGCGTTGTTATTGAATTGCTGAGCTACTGGATCACCCACACATAAAAGTTTGATGTGGAGCAGACATGGGCACATGCCTGTTAGGTGGTACATTATGTAGAATACACAGTATGTAATTTATTCCAGATTTACACTGTCATCCTGGTTTTGCAAACTATGAGGAGACGTATGATAAATAATCTACCACAAAATTAGTGCTACAGATGAAAAATATCTGATTTGACATCAAGTCTGACAGTACAAAGATAGTAAAACATTTTTTTATGCAGACTTGAACGAGTGAGCTTACAATAGGTGTCGTATGACTACGGCATTTTTAACCTGGTGCTATAAGAAATAGCTCCAGATATACCACACCATCAGACTATGACTTCAACAGATTTCTCTCTTTATGTGAGATACTGCTAGCCAAAGTGCATCTGACTCTGTAATACAGTTTTGGGGACATTTGGACAGGGAGAGGTATGTCCAGTCTTTTCCATTTTCTATCATTTCTCTTTCTGGAGTGCTGTGAGTTATTTTATTTATTATGTCTTAGAGGTATATTGCTTTTATATGCAGCCATTTTATATACATTAATAATAAAAATAATGGTTAAACTAATCAAAGTGGCAAAAGTCACTTTGGGTTATATCTTTATTTACTCTTCCACTGCATGAGATTATAATTAAATTTGCAAACAATTTATGTTTTTTTAAATAAAAGGCATTCAGCCAAAATAAATAAATTGTACCCTCCATGCCCAAAAGACATTGTAGATGACATTTTTCTCAATAATCTCCTGATTTTTTATAAAGTCACCCCCGTCAAGTCTGACCTTCTTACATCATGATCAGCTCTGTTAACGCGTAGCAGAACGCTGTTCTCTGTAAGAAGCCCATTCAAATGAGATGCCTGTCACTGCGGTCCACCATCTTTCTTAAATTAAGGAATATTCAGATGAGAGCCTTACCTGGCCAAAACTGCAGTCCTGATAACATGATCAGAGAACTTGTCACAAGTAGGTAGTCTACTAAAACAAAAAGTTGGCTGGTATTCCAAAGTCACCCTGATTTTCAAGCTTTAAGTTCTTGCTCATACAAACTGCTTCCATGGTCTTTCTTTCCATCAGCAGTGATAGTAGAAAGTGTTTGATAGTAGAAGGTGTTCAGTCTCAGTTAGGCTTAAGCCTCAAGTGCAGCGTGAGAGACTATTTCATAACTCTGTTCGGGAGAAAAAATTTATACGTATGAAGGTATTAATAATTCAGCATCCAATTTGAATCAATGGCAATGGAGAGCCATAATGTTTTAAATAAAAAAACCCCACCACTGTTCTGACATTGCTGAGAAGTTTTCAGACAAAAAAAAAAAAGGAATTATATTTCTTTTCATTTTGTTACTGTTGTCACAGATTTAAGGGGAGGGAGTGGTTAGCAGGAAAGGAGGAAAAGACTTGGCTTTAGTGTGTTTTTTTTGAAATCAGAAACATTAAATCACAGAATAAAAGAAAATATGTAAGTTATAACGTGTAGGGGCTGAAATACCATATGACTGGTAAAGAAGAGTAGAAGGGAACTTAGTGCACCTCCACAGCTGACAAGCGGAAATGATAGCCATGAAATAGAAAGTAAATAAAAGACAGAGAGCTGCTAATAGTAAACATGCAGAACTGACATTTCTTCCAATGTGACATGCAAAGAACAGACAAGAGTACTGAACAACAACAAAAAAATTTCTTAGTTATATATTTTTGACATTTTCTTCCAGGCTGAAACCTTTTCATCATTGTCAGAAAACCAATGAGAAGGCCACCTTGCAAAATACCAGATTTTTCCTAAGACATACTGAATACTCATGACCTTTCAGAAGAGCTTTCACAACTTGTTAAAATGAGTCTAGAGACAGAAACATGAAAGGGGGTGGGGGAAGCCACTGACTTTTACACTTCTCAATTTATCTTTGGTAGCTGAGATACAACAACTTAATCTAAACATTGCCTTCTAAGTCACTAATGAAAACAGGGCTTGTTCATTAGAAAGCTCTTCGGGCTAAGTTCTTCAACAACCTCTATCATTATGATATCTTCATGCCCCATAATTTGTAATGTATTTATTCTTTATGTCTTGCCACAAGGGAGGGAAAAGTTATATCCCATTTGTGTGCATAGAAAAGCGAAGCATAGAAAAGACAAGACCAGTATCGTGAGTTTTGTTACCTCACACAACTTCTGATTTCAGTAAAAATCTAGATATCTTTGAATAGCTGACCTGAAACAATTTGCCCAGTATCATACAGGATGTTTACAGTTAAATTGTAAATACTATGTGATACTTAAAAAGGGTGACTGACTATAAGAATCTCTACAATCAGAAGTTCACCTGAAGCTAGTGATCTGGATACAGATGTTGTAGAGCTGTAACACAGCCAGCCTCCACCACCGCCGCTGAAGCTGGCCCAAGTCTTTCAAGGATTGAGAAATGTATCGTTCCAGGAGGTCAGGGAGTGAACATGCAAGAAGCAACTTGATTCACCAACCACATCAAAGAAATTACTTGACTATGACAGAAGAAAGGAGGCATGAGGAATATTTGCTCCCAAGTCTGTTTATGCATTTTACAGTAAAGAAAAAAACATCAGATATGGGTAAGATCAGATAAAAGCAGCAGGACCAGAGACAAGAACCCAGAGTGATCCTTCTGCATGGGAAAAGTACTACTGCAAAACTGCAGTTTGTCTTCCTGTTGCTGTCCTGGCTATGCAGTGGTTCAGGCTGTGAAGATGGAAGAAGTCTAATTCTAGTTTTAAATGCCTCAATGAGGATTAGAAATTCCGCTTTAACAGTTAAAAGCTGAGCTTTTGGCTCGTCCTATACTCAGCATTCATCTACCTGTCTGTGAATCTGGGGTTTGAACATTTTGACTAAATTCTGCTCATTCTAACAGTTAAGTCCACTGACTATCTTTTTTTTTTTTTTTTTTTTTCTTTTTTTTTAATTAGCATTTGTCTTTACTGGAGGAACATCTGGGAATAAACTTAGCATATCCGTTATTGCAATTACTTTAAATACCAGAAAGGGCCTGAAGCAAAGAACCCATAATTTATGTTCTACAATGTATCAGAATGCATGTTCATTCTATGGACATATTCAATATATATTTGAGATGATTAGCACGGCTATTAACTGTTTTCCCTCCTCTGAACAAGCTAAATCTTTCTCCAAATTAAGTTCTACCAAACAGCAGATATGTTAGCTATGAAGTGCTGCGGAGTTGTACCCCCTGTAGCTATTTAGCACTATTCTTGGCAAGTTCCTTTTCTGAAAAATGGCCCTGTGCTTGGAACATCTGATTGAGGAAAGAAGCACAAGGCTGTGAGGCTACCTGGGAAGCAACACAGGACAGAGTCGATAGAGATGGCATAACATTTTGGGCCTATAACATAAAGGAAAAGCTCCAAAGAGGGAAGGCAAGGAGAAAAGACATGGGTGTTATAGCACTGAAGAACCCTCCGTGTTATCAATCTTCTTTTAAGAATTTTATATTTTAAAAAGTCTTAAGGGAGGAATTTTGAAAATTTCCTTCAATTCTGGATAGAGAGAAAGGATTAACGATGAAGGAATTTGTGATCTGGGAAGGGCAAATGATAACTAATTCAGTCTTGTGAGGGAGAAGGTTCACTGAGTTATTTATTTGTGTCAGTCAATCACCTCACGATCATTACATTCAATATCAAGTAATGGTTTAGATTAATTCCTCAGAAAACTTTGTCAGCTGAAAATTACTTATATCTCATCTACATTTAGTTTGTATGGATCTTTTGCAGCCAGATGTTAATCATATGGTTCTATGAAGGAGGCATAAAACTAACAATTACCTGCATTGCTGTTGACAGCAAAATTCATGGCTTATGGTTTTCTGAATAGAGTTAATCTATTTTTTGAATAGGATGAGAGAATGCTATTGGAAATGAGGTGAGCACTACTAAGACAGAAAAGTGATTCCCCATCAGACCTTCTAGAGGATATTTCAGGGAGAAGATTTGAACAAGCTATATGTTGATTTATCTTACAGCTGCCAGCCTTGAGACTTCTGTACTAAACATGTCACTTTGTTCTCTATTTTATTAAAATGGTAAGGCTTTTGCAATACAAGCTGTGCTTTAAAAGGGTGGAGGGGAAAGTCTTCCATCCTTATTCTTTGGAGCTTTTGTAACAGTGCATATCGAACTGAAGCAAAAGGTAACATCTGCTTCAGAGTACAGTAGGCTGGAGAAAATCTTGCTGCACAATTTTGAAGAGTAGATTGCTACAAAAATCTTTAGGATGAACCAACAGTACAGAATCCAACACTAACCTGAAAAGCATGGAGGCTCATGCCTTTTGACAATGAGAAGCATCCAATCTGACTTGAGATATTTGTTATGCAAAATTCTACCTTTGAGTTTCCCTTATTGTCCACAGAGACCTACACATTTTCTAAAGAGCAGTTCACCTCAATCCCACTTTGCATGTGTCTGGTTTTTACCACTAACTACAAAATACATAATCAGCTCTGATACAGATATGTAAGTTGTAGCCTTCTCAGCCTGGACAGATGTCACTTGCTGTGAAGTGCGGGATCATGTTGAGAAAACAATACCTCGTATAGTATCTGATTTATTAGCAGTAAAAAGCACATTAAAAGTGTTTGAATATTTATGCTAACATTTTAATATATGTAACTAAAGTACGTTTGTAAAAGGTTCCATAGACTGCCCAGGGCTTGATAAGTGAAAGACAGATGTTGATACCTTAACAGAAGAACCCATCCACATATTTCATTGTCACTGTTTTGCTTTAGTCTGAATCCATTTTGTCTTGCGTAACAATCTGAAACAAAATTTAGAGGTTTAACAAAACAAAATTTAGACCTTCCTGATAAAGCAATATTTAAAGCATATGCTCCTTTGCAATGTGAAAAGCAGTTTTCATTCTCTGGGTATGAAAATAATACAGTGAGTATCTAAACCTAATAATCTTTTTTTTTTCTTTTTTCCAGAAAACGTGAGTGAAACTGAGGAGAGGCAGCAGAGAATGACTGCAAACGCGTATGTTAGTGCAACGAACAATTCCACAAAGCAGACTCAATTCAGGGCAGTAATAGATTGACCTGTTAGATTGACCTGGCTTCAGAAGAAAATAGGCAGGCTGTCAGGTACCTATAAAATAGGCAGAAATAGGTAGCTCATTCAAAATGGGAAAGGAAAGTGTTTCTATCTGCACCTCCTAGATAGTTGTCATCACTGGTAACTTCCCTCCTTTCATTTTCTGCAGTCTATTGGAGAGAACTGAAAAAGCAAAGTGAGATATTGCATGTTAGAAGAGGTGATTATACCTTCCAAGATTAGGCAAGGCAGAGAAATTTCCTTAGAAAAAAAGATAGCAAAAATCAACAGGACAATAAGTGAACTCAACAAGAATTTTAAGAAACTAAATTTATATGATTTTAGTAATGAAATCATATGACAAAATTGAAATGAAGGACTGCAGAGAAGGAAATTATTTTCATACATTTTCAGATTCCAGAAATCACAGCTGTTCTACAGGTTCCCCTTGATTAAAAGATGAGAAAGAGAGTAGACCTCACTTCTCACACATTAAATCTCATGTGGAAGAAGAGAGATAATTTGTAAAGTATTTGTAGTACTAAGAACTGTAACCCCTGCCAAGATTAAAAGAGTGAAACTGAGAAGTTGGTAATGTTTTGTAGCTCTCAAAATACATGGCTAGCACTCATTTTCAAGCCTGTTTAAAGCTAGATGGAAGAAAGGAAGAAAAATTTTGCTATACTAATGATCACATAGATCTTTCCCACCTCTAGTAGTGTGACTTGATGATTTATCATAATGAAATAATGATAAATGAGAAGGAAAAGTAGGAAATATAGTGGTTAAGTGTCAGCTACATGATGCGAGCCCAATAGCTCAGTATGCTGATAATAAAACTATTTTCATGAGAATTTTGGCTGCTGCCACCGACATAGCATTGCTATTTAATAG
This sequence comes from Cariama cristata, assembly GCF_000690535.1. NCBI lineage: Eukaryota > Metazoa > Chordata > Aves > Cariamiformes > Cariamidae > Cariama > Cariama cristata. Next base: position 72,603 of record NW_009634233.1, on the reverse strand, counting down.
GTGTCATAAGGAGAGAAAACTTTGTTGGTGTTTGACAGTAATGAAAAATCCTGTTCTAAGAATCTGACATAAAATAATCACTTCCTTACCACAGAAGATAGGAGTGCATGTGGGCATTGGATGGCTGCTGACCCATAGCACTGGAGACTGTTCTTCAGCAGTCGGTTTTGTTGGACACGAAGCCACACCAGTGTAGCACAGTCTTGATTGCTACGGGACATAGGAAAAGAAGAAAACAAGAATCATGAACAGAAAGACATTGACCTAAATCTGAACAGCCTTGTGTTGTGGTTCCCTGGATACCTACATTTGCATATAAATACACACATGTTTACAGGTATGCCTATATAAACATACAGACCTACTCTGAGGTTTGGTAATATTTTGCAGGTGAATAAGCACTTCAGGTTTTTTACCTTAAGGAAACAGTGTACAAGTTAATATATAACTAAATTATCTGAATTTAATTAGGGTAATATATAAATGGCTAAATCTCGACACAATAACTAACTATTCTCTTGCTGGTACTTGCACAGTACATATTGATCAAGCGGTTCTTAAAATAGGCAAGTTGTTAATTTGATTTTTTCTTTCCTAACGTCTTGCTTTTGACTACAGAATTACAGCCTTATTCTTGCACTCTTCTGAAGAGTAAGAGAACAGTATGCCTTGTGGAATAGAGTGATGCTAATGTTGCCTTTAAAGGCTTTAAAGTTACACTTTTGTTTATCGCATTTTCAACCCATTTTAAATGCTGACTTTAAATGCTGTTCCAGCACATGTGTAAAATAAAGAAATTATAGAATTTATAGTTTAAATGTGATGACTCTGCCAAATTTTCTATGACCAGTTTGGGGAAAATTCATGGTGACTTGTAGAAAACCACCATCTCATAGTACACAGTGGGCCTTACTCTCATTACTTCCAGTATCAGAATGATGCCAACAGACTATATATATCTATGGTGGACTACTATATATCTGTGATCTAACAGACCACTGTAACCTCTGCATTTCTCAGCACAGTTTCACTTATTTCTTCCCCAGAGTTGTAAAAAGGCCAGAAAAAAAATAGTTCTGGAAACCCCTTTCTTTTTTTTCACTTATTCCTAGAACTCACTTAATATCAGAAGTTGAAGGACTCCTGGTGTTTTAACAATCCCAGTACAGGATTCAATAGCAGTAAGCTCTTACAGAAGACAAAGTCTAACCTCTGTCTTATAACATCTAAGTAATGATGCCACTTAAAATCAAGATTCACTTTCTGGGAAGAGGAGAGTCTGTTAAGAATTCAGTTTATTTGTCAGTTCCATATAAAGTACAGTGTTTTACCTACTGATAAAAGTTATGTTTTGTGTGGGGGCAAAGATAACACATGATATTGTAGCAGACGTTAACTAAAATGAACTCTGAGGGTAGCTTTTTTCCAATGTCTTGTACCATGATTCATAGAAAAAATGACTGAATTTGGATAAATAGACAAAAGATCTGGCTTTCTGAGGTCAGTTGAAAGATTTAAATTAAATCAGTGTCTTCACTGGTTTTGAACATTGCCTAAACCAATCTTATATAGTCAATCTTATCAGGAACTGATAATACTATATAAGATACTGAGCTGCAAGGTTCTCATTTTCATTTCTGTGAAAACTGAACAGAGATATTCAAAAGAATCCAGTCCTGCCAGCTGAGGTAAGGATCAGGAGATAGATACATGAACAGATGATGTGCTTCCGAAGAGCAGAAATGAAAGTCATAAAAACAAAAAAGCCATCCTTTTGTCACTGATCAGTAATTAAATATTAATTTTTAAACTTTGAAAATTCAGCAAATTTATTGCAATACTTTCCATCAAAAGCAGGGTTTGGGTTTATTTTTCACATCTTATGCCACAGCAATATGAATATGAGCCAGCACATTTAGTTGCCCTTGAAGAGTAACCTCTGGTAATAGAAATTATTCCTACCCTCAGATACTTTTCCCTTGACTTCATTTGGGCTAATGCACATATGACAAAATCCGAGCGTGCCACTCCCTTGAATTTCCTTAGCATCTGACCTCACGCAGCTGTTTTTTATTAAGAGACACTTGCTACTGCTGTGCATGTTGTCATACACTGTCTCTATAGTCAGCATATTTTTATCCCAAATACTTGAATTTACAAATATGCTAGAAATGAATGTCTTGCATCAGCTTTAATTTTATAACGCAGTGACCCATTCTACCACTGTGTAATAACAGGTCCCACTGTGACAATTAAAACAAATCACCCTACAGAATATGCCATTAGATACATTCATGCCTCATCAGTAACTGAATTGTCTTTTATGATATATTTCGAAGAAAGGTATATAACTTTAGCCCAGTTTCCCGAAAGCACAAAATGATTTATAACAAATCTCTCATCTTCTCAATTAACTATGAAAATGAAATATGGACAAAATGAAATAAAAACTTTAATTAAGAATAAAATAGCTGTTGGCCACTAAATAAAACACAAGTGTGTAGACAATTTTGAACCAGTAACAATTGATCTAAAATGAAACTAAATTCCCAGACACAACTGCAACTATTGTTTCTTGGCTTTTCTATTTTGAACAAACTAGAACTAGCAAGAAGTAAGTGGAAAAATGAATTCTGCTAGCTCATATTACATACTGATTATTTTAGCTAACTTGCGAACCTCTTTTACCATGTATTAGATCTCACCCATCAGGTGACATTACCACAACCCTCAGGACAGCACACAGTTTCCCCCAAGCCTAATCCCATCTCTACAAGTAGTGCTCTGCATGTAGCAAAAGTACTACAAGGGTAGCAACTGTACCATCAACTTGTCAGTGCTTTTTAAGAGGGGTTAAACTATTTCTCTGCCAGATCTTTACATTCTGGCTGCTGGGAGCACTTGGAATTAAACTGTCGTAAGTGAACAACATTTTCATTTGTATATTTTAGTAAGCTGTTTCCAAACTCTCCTTCTGTTCCCGAGTGGGTAGGACACTTATGGTTGAGATTCATCTCATTAACTTTAGACATCTGCAGTGTAGACATCTACATCTGAACTAGTCACTTGAGACTTACTTTGTAGTCAACAGAGAGATACAAACACTTTTAAACGGGGATTCAGCTGACCTATTTGAGTCACTTGATAGCAGGGCACACATTAAAATAACCAGTTCACAATTAGATTAGTACATTTAGGTGTCTACGCTTGGTCAGATGAATCCCACTGAGAGTTCAAGACCTATATCTAGGTGCTTTTGGAAATTGGTCAGCAGGGAGAAGAGGAGATGTTTTGCTATCCTGCATCCTGTAACTTGCAAACTCAAGCTGTGCACTCTATCTTTTGACTTTTTGTGTTTGCCTGAAACCCACATCATGCTAGTAAGTAATCAGGTACTTGCTCAATAGAATTGTTCCTGGAGTGAGGCAAGAATAAGTTTGCCTGTCGACTTCACAGGACAATATCGAAACCTGACAGTATTTTCCTGACCTGGCTCTACTGTTCCTGAGAGGCGTCCCATATACAGACAAGCAAGTACTGGCTGGAATCACACACATATTTCCTACACTCTAGATGCTCTTGACTTGAACATGTAACATGCAAGCCATGAACTCCCAGGGCATATTCCTTCTAAATCTTGACCCCGGCTCATCTGTCTCATACACAGCTCAAGTCCCTACTGTCCTACGTAAGAGGCCTGCCTGGCTCTCACCACTGCTCTCCAATGCCTTGTACTGCAGGAAAAGGGGAGGAGGAGGCCAGAACCAGGATAAATACGTTAGCTCTTCATTGGAGTGACAAATCACACATTCCACAACCAATGTCACTACCTGTCTCCCTCGCAACAGCTCTACTGGATATGACAGGTCTCTTAAAAAAAAGTCCCACTGAAGAAAAATGGCATTATAGTCTTTGTCTTTAATTAGGCTTTCCCCATTGGGTTGGATTTCCTTGCTTTTCTGCACACAAAGCACCACATGCCATGCTGCAAAGGCTGAAAGGAAAGGAAGTCAAAACTGTGACACTTTTCTTCTTTCACATCTGTGCATCTCTTGCTCTTCCTAAAAAAAGCAAAATAACGGGTAGTCTAGTTCTGTCAATGACCTAACTAATAACTGGATTTACATTTCTGTACCTTTGGATGGATTCATTTAATTTCTTTTAAAACTCTGATTCTTACTGCGGATAAGCCATCAGTGTGCTTAACAGGATATTAGAAGTAGAAAGCAAATGTAGAATAGTAGGTTCATTAGACAACACTTTTTCCAAATGTGGAAGCTGAACACCAGATGCCGTTTTGCATAATAAAAGCAGTCAATGATTAGCCCTTGGAGGTCTGTGATCCCTGAATAATAACCCATTTTTCAACCTTGTCTGTTATTTTTCTCTCTTACACTACGTTTTCGGCTTTAGGACTAGTCCATTTTAATAATCGCTTAAACCAAATGTGACTTGAAATTCCTAATGCTGTTTTAAAATTAAGTATGATTTTCCAGAACTTATTCAAAAGGAAAAAAAATCCTACAGGAAACAACCATCTATAGGAATAATTAAAACTTAGGACACACCAAAAAAACCCTGAAAATAGGAATAAATTCTCCAAGTGAAAGGAAAGTGCTTGGATGTTGGGCCACCCCAGCTGGTATAAATCCAGAGGGATTTAAGAATGCACAATCAACATCAAGCTCTCCTGACACTGAATTCCTGGCTTTGAGTTGCAGTGAACAAAAATGGAGAATCCAGTTCTTTATCTCCTGGGAAGATGCTGTAATTGTTATCCTCCCTGAGCTCAAAAAGGGCAGTTTAGGCATATGGGGTACTAATTTCTTTGAAGAACGATGGCTTTCGAATCTGTTTAATCAGCTCTGAGTTTGGGAGTGGGGAATAGAAGACATGACATCATCAAATCTGGATGATTAGGTTCTTAGCACT
>NW_009634233.1:0-67640 GCF_000690535.1 Cariama cristata | reverse complement strand
TGCTGAACCTACCCAGGTCCATCTGGTGTTCCTGGACGCTTCTTCCACAGCAGACCTTTATTTGACTCTTCTGTATGAGGACAAAAGTGAGACTCCTCACCGTAGGTGGGGAAATGGTGCCTGTCTTCAAAAAGAGCAAAGCAATAGACTGAGTGTAAGGGAAAACTGTCACAGAGGTTAAAAAACCCAGAGCCTTCAGGACTTGGAAGTTGCTGGGACACCTCTATGAAGAACTTTTATTTTAAAGTCAATATGTCTTGTTTGCCATTTCTAATGAGCACTGCTCATTTCAGACTGATGTCATACAAGATGAACATTGTACAAACAAAGACAGCAGAGCACAAACTCATGGCCCAGGAGGGCCCTATTATGTTATGCTTTCATGCTTCTGCAGTTACAAGAACTAAAGGTTCAGTGCAATTATGGACAAACGGAAACATACTGCAGCAACAGATTTGGTAAAATCATTTGAAAGCCAGTAAGTATTTTTGTTTTAGTGACAGTTATCTGTAGTCTGTTGTGTCTGCAAGCTGGTGGCAAGACACTAGAACAAACTTACCAGCCCATCTGGTGCCTGGAATGAAGTATTTCTGTGCTTCATGTTATTACAGCCAAGGCTGAAAGCAAGAAAGCCTCTTGTGGTTCAGATGATGCTTCCATGTGAGGTCAAGAGGGTTGTCGAGCTAATAGGGGTTGGAATAACATTGTAATGGCTGATGGTCATTTCTTGCATATATTGTGTGTATGTGTGTGTATGTATATGTGTGTGTGTGTATATATATATTTACAATAAATATATAAGTGAAAAATAAACCCAGAGTGGCTGACTTGAGAAGGAAATCACCTTTGCAAGAGGAAATTTAGCAAAAAAAGATTTTATAAAGAGATCTTCTTATTATGCCACACTTTTTTGCTATTCCCTTGCTTCGGATGACTTATTCTGAAGGTACTAAACTAAAGTCCCAGTTTTCAGCTAATAGTAGACTTTTGCTGAATTTGTTCACACTGTGCTTTCCCTCTAAAACACTTTTCCAGTACCTTTGTTTCAGTGGCACACAAACATTTACATACTTTTGAATTGGTGACAAAGTTTCAGAGGCTGTAATGAAAATATTATTTTATTATTTTTAGTTTAATAGCACTGTCTATAATTTACGTGATTTACAAACTAATTAGCAATTCTCTCTCAGAATAAATTACAATTAAATGTGATCTTGGTGTAAATTGCAGTGAAAAAAAATGGAAAAGGAGGCTGTAGAGGAGTACAAGGGCTGAAGCAGCATATTATCGTGTGCTTAATGTCATAAAATAGGTTGATTCCTTTTGTTTGTTTGGTTGGTGTTTTTCATTCCATGCTAAAGCTTTTGTTTTGGCAGGTAGCACCAGGTGGCACTGTGACATAATCATCTACCACCTTTTTTAGCAAGACAACAAGAGTCCAGTGTTGGGAAGACATGCGTCAACTGGGGCAGGGTGCTAGGCTTTATGGAGGGAGAAGCTGAGGCAGGCATCAGAGAATTTTGCTTTGTACTCACACTTCCCTTTTTAGGAACAATTTTTATATCCAGTTGATATGTTGTGCAGATTTACCCCCAGGCAATAATAGGAAAGCAAAGATTTCCAGAAAGCAGCATTTCCAGTATGCTGTTTGTAAGTAACCCTGTTCAAGGACTTGTACATGGCTAAATAAAACAAGATTTACTTAGTGCTTACTCAGTTACTTCATCACAGTATTCTACATTAACAGCCAGCTTTTCCAAAGCCCCAGGTATTTGATAGCACTTGACAGAAAGATGAGAAATGGAATACAGGTATAGAAAGAGTCAGCCACAATGGGATTATGAGATTAATTCTGTCACTTAGAGGCATGTGAGTACGACAGTGTTTTGTGGTGCTGGGTGCTGTGACTCTGAGTGCTTTCAGCTTCCCGTTTCTGAGGATTGCCACAGCTCTGGTTTTGCCACTTGCACTTGCGTCACTTTTAATGCAGGCTTCAGTCAATAAAAATGAATGAAAGTTCTTTTTAAAAAATTCAATGCAAATAACAATTTTCCTAATGTTAGGAAAAACAGGTCACAAAGTAATTGATATCTACTAATATTTACCTCTCCCACGACTATAGCAAGAAAAGTTTCTCTGCCTTTCCATTATCTATTTCATAAATCCTTCAGGTGCTTTTCCAGCTAGGGACTCAGTTGTTACGCAAACTTTCCATCTTAGAAAGGACACCGGTCTGGGAAAGCAGGCTTATCTTTATATCCTATTCTTTTTTTTTCTTTTCCACCCCCCCCCTTTTTTTTTTTTTTTTTTTTTTTTTTTTTTTTTTTAATTTTTAATTTATTTTTTTTTTCTTTCCAGGCAGCTATATTTCTATCTTGTCTTAATACATGTTAGTTTCATGACTATTGTCTACATCCAACCTTTGACTCCTAACTGCCCAGCTCTATCAGCAAGTCATCAAGGTTGAATATTCTTTTACATTATGCAGAGCATTTCAAACCCTGTGTTGAGTCTCCTCCCATGCAGAACTTGGCTTTTCATTCAATACCTACAACTTGGCACAACAAGTTATGCAGCTGTGGATTTTATATACTTACAACTGACTCCTACTTGAGCTCGTACATTGCAATATTTATTGTTTTGACTTGGTAATGACTTTGGGGTGCCAAAACTAACTGTCTTTTGTTAACCTATGACAAGAATTCTATGCTTCAAACATAAAAAGGTATGTTGTCTGCCATGTACTCATATACTTTTATTTTGTATATACTTTAATAAGCCCTTGTAAAATTTCAGAACATCTACCTTGCAATTCACATTTTTTCATGAAATATGAGAATATCAGAAGTCAAATAATACAAGGCAAGTAACCAAATGACATGACACATTGCTTGAGTCGACCACTTAACCAAAATGACGGCTCAGAAAAAGGGAGGGTGAGGTGTCTTAGGTAACTGCCAAGGTGTCTCTGAGACACTGGTAGATACAGGGTAACGATGATTAAATGAATAACATGTAGGAACGGAGGAGAGACACAAAACTACGTTGATAAAATTTGTCCCCCTTCCTGGATGATGTGGAATTCATCAGCTTTAAGGAAATGATCTAAAAATGCAAGGGCTACTCAAGCCAGAGAAAATACAGTCAGCCAGTGGATCAGGATCACTTTTCGTTTCCATCAGTAGAACTGAGGTTTGGCTCCACTGAGATTCTAGATTTACAACAACCCTATTAAAGCCTAGAAGTTGGGGTAGTGGGGCATGCCTGAATATAGATAATCGTTGCAAGAAAAAGTGTGGTGTTTCAAATACCTTCTAGTTGTTTGTAACCACTTCTCTGACTGAGTTTATTGATCTGAAGGCAAAGCTAGTAAAAAAACCATGTGAGCATTTCTCAGATGCCTTATAATCCACCAGTAAAAACTAAACTTGGTGTTAAGGCTAAATGGAAATCCAAAGTAGGAGTCATGGCAGTCTTGCAATTAATTTGTTACAGTTTTCAGGAAATGTTGTGTTTCTTGAAAGAATCTAGGACCTGATAAAAGGTATGGCAGCAAAAGACTATGGTGAAGGCAAACTGGGGAACAAAACTAAAAAAAAAACCTAAACAAAAAGGGGAAAAGAAAAATCACAGATAATGATTCGAGGAAGAATCCCAGCCCAAGAAACTGAATACCTCATATTCCTTCCCCTGGCTTCAGACAAGAGAACTTGTCTACTTATCAAACATAATCACCCCATTAAAACATAAACAGACATTATCACTGTTTGCCACACTGGAAAAACATAAATACTATTAAAAGTCTCTTTTCTAATATCCATCATAGCAATGCAGCAAAAAAAGTGAAATAATATTGCAGCTATTCAGTCTTCTTTCCCTTTTCCCAAAGCTGGAGTTCACTTTATGAACTCTTATTTGTTACTATTTTGAATAATTTGATAGTAGTGCAGGAAGTCTATACTTGTACAACTTTTAATATTCATTAAAAGTTGTACCAAATAACAGATTAATATTAGAACCTCCCCTTTTCAGCGTGGGTGTACGACACAGAGTTACACAGCATGCTGGAGCGGAGTTGAGCAAGTGCACGATGGGACCCATGGGTGGCTGTCCTTGATCACCCTGCTGATTTGTCCTTTCCTGATATATCTCCAATCAGGCAGAATGGGAAAAACTGTGAGATGAGCTGATATTTTTTGATTTTGAGTCTGCTGGCCTATCTCCTGGATCATATCACAGAAGTTATTATATACTATTACTGTAATACTGTTGAAAGTATGAAGTCACTAGGAGGGAAAGCTGCAGTGGAAGTGTGTTGCACTGGCAAGTGTCACTAGTCAAGTGGAAGAATAACCGTTTCCTGCAGTACCTGTTATTCCTTAGAGCTCTTTCAACCATGCTTAGCACATAAAATATGACAAGATTAGAACCTCAGGTGGTATGGCTTCAGGCAAAGGAGAAATTCAGTTACCTGTCAGTAGTAATAATAAAGAGATGAGTGAAATCACCACAACACTGTCTCTGTCTTTCCCCTGGATTACCTCCCTTTTAAGGTGCCCTTATTGAGCAGTTATTCCCTGTGCCTACTGATGAAAGAACAAGTTAATGTTGTGCAAAGAAAAAGCAACCCTTAAATCTATTTTATGGGTTTACTAAGTTTCTTTGAATATTTTTATGACATTTTTACTTTTCTGTTTGCTCTCTTTTAAAATGAGCTATAAAAAGTAACAGCTTCCCATCTCATCAGCAGGTATGCGATACTCAAATGCATTCCTTACTTTTCTTTTGAGTAACTTCCATCTTATGAGATAAATTAAAGATTTCAGCTGAACCGTAGAAACGGTCTACTCTAGCTCCCACTGAAATCAGTCTCATTATCTCTGTATTCCTGCATCAATATTTATTTCCTTTTAACAGAGACTGTAGACTACTTATTTGTTGCAGTTGTGCTGAAAGGCTACAGCTAAGCCCTATTGCTTAACCACCTACACTATCATTTTCCAAGAAAACACATATAATGAAAGGAATCTAGATATATTCTTCGATACCTGTATTAATGCTATACATTTTAAACTCTGTTTGCACTGTGTTTTCAGATTAAATTGGTTTTGTTTTTCCCAAGTAAATCCTCTCAGAATGTTCCAATTTTTACCCAGTTAGCTGTGAAATACAACCCTTCCTATCAAATGGATTGGTTTTTTTGTCTGAAATAAGAATAATAGAAAGCTGATTTTCTCCCATAGATGGCTCAATTATCCTAAAAAGAAATATCAGAATTCCCAATCTTTTAGGATGACAGTATTTTCACGTTATAGAGTTTGTTGTGAATTTTTGTTTTTGTTGTATACCTTTAATGCAGCAATGACTGACAGGCGTAGAACTAAAAAATGGAACGGCCAAATGACTGCTACCGTACATTTACAACACTTTGAAATGAAAGTTGTTTTGCAAAAACTAGGGAGAAAGATTTAAAGCCAGAGATCCATTTAACTTGTCCCTACAGGAGGTGAAAGGGTTCCTCCAGGTGGAATTTGACACATATCCAGCCAAGTTCTTAAATGGTAAGTCTGGTCACTTGCATAGCAAATACGGAAAGATAAATAGGGCACATCTTTGATGTAGGCCTTAAAAAAAAAAAAAAGACAGATTGTGGACCACTTAACCAGATGCCACAGGGTCTACACAGGGCCTCTGTAATCTTGTTTTTGTAACTGCTGCATCTATTAAAAAGGAACAGAGGCCAGAATGCTTGTAAATGAGAACATCATCTTCTCAACACAGCCTCTCTTTTGGAAGCTTTCCATTTGCTTATTAGTGAGTGATATCCCTCAGTCATCAATACATTAACATTTTACTAAAATTTGTTTTGAATTTCAGTTTAAAAGTTCCTTTTTCTGCTTTCTGGTTGGATCCCAGCTAGATATTTATATTATTTCTTCACCCTGAATTACACAGGGAAAACCTTAAGAGTCAGGTGTAAAAATGCGAGTGCTTCGTACAGCATTTTGATAGTAGAACTTCTCTTCTAATAGCATTGGATGAATATACATGAGAAATCTGGTCAAAAATGAGACTAACATTACAATAAGTAGCTGCGCTGTGCAAAACCTTGGCTAAAGCACAGCTTCAAATGTGTTGGATTGTGTCAAAACAGTTTTGAAACTGTGTCAAACTGATTTATATGAGCTAGCAGAATTTTAAAATACACCTGGTTTTGCTTGTTGGCCATGTGGGTTAATCTTCCCTTTCCTGCTTCAGATGAGCAATAACCTCACTCACAGTGGGTACTCATGAACTGTAGCGTGATTCAATGTCAATAGGAGTACCAGAGATCAATGCAAAGATGTTTTCAAATATTGGTCATAAAGATTGCGATTTTAAGTGTATCTCTGGATGAGAACTACAGAATAAGCTATTTCGGGTGCATATGCATGTGTATCTATTTATGTATTTTGCTTCTGGCCTGTCCTAACCTTCGGATTGCTTCAAGCCTTGTTCTCTGGCTGAGCTCAGCATGACGACACATTGTTCATTCATCCATTTTCAGGTCTTCCCTATGATCAGTGTAAAACATACAGGACAAGAGGTGCTTTATATGCATTTCTGCACACACCTTTTTACTTCTCTACCTTGGCATATAGTCTAAGGCATAACCTCTGTCCAGAGATTCTTCCACACAAGCTGGTATTTTTTAAAATACACAGAAAATTTGAACTGTTCAGTTAAAGAAATGCCTGCTGTGGTGGGTTGCCCTTGGCTGGCTGCCAGGTGCCCACCTAGCCACTCTCTCACTTTCCCTCCTCAACAGGACAGGGGGAGAAAATCAGGAGGAAAATATCATGGGTCAAGATAAAGACAAGGAGATCACTTATGAATTACCATCATGGTCAAAATACATTTGACTTGGGGAAAATTAATTTCATTTATTGCCAATTAAAATCGATTTAGATAGTGAGAGGCAAAGACAAATTAAAACACCACCTTCCTCCCTTTTTTTCCTCAAGGCTCTCCTTCACTCCTTCATTCCCAACTCCTCTACTCCTGCCCTCTCCTCACAGAGCCAGCACCTGGGCACCTGTACCCTGTATACCTGCAAATATAAAATAATGTTGGCATTTTTTCTTCTGACATTAAGGTCCCTCTCCTCCTAAAAATTTCTGTGAAATAAGGGTTTAAATACATCTATATATCTCCTGAAACCTAGTCCATTTAGGTTTGGAAAACCCAACACATACATAGTCTGTGAAAAGACTGCTAGTTTTGCATGCAGTTTATAGACCCAAGTAAATGTTCGTCAGATTACTGTAGGGAATTGCCAGAAATTGTCACTTGCAAAATGAATGTCTGTCTCCACTGCTAAGCAAGGTCTGTCTTTAGCTGTATTCCTTTTATCGGAAAGTTTATCAGCAATTCTAATTTTTACTAATTCTAACTATTTTCAGAAGTTCTGATGGTATAAAGATGTCTTTTCAGGAGTCTGATACAGTTTCTGGACCCAGCATGTATAATCTGTAAAACATTTTCCTCTGAAAAAATACTGCAATTATTTTATAATTCATAATCAGAAAATGTGATTAAGTAGTAGACACTCTGGATGTTTCTTTCTCTCCCCAATAAAATCACAGTTTAATTTTGCTTATATTTAGCCATTTTTGGGTTACAAAAAAAACCCCAAACCACTATTAAATATATATTTACTACAGAAGAATTGCTTTTTGATAGGATACATGTTAATAAAGATAGACTGCTGAAACATTGGCTGCCTTGCTCAGCTGCTGTAGTATGGTCTTGGCATGGCTTCCTCTGTCATTATTCATTAGACATAACACAGATTACATCATCCAGAGTGGATTTTTTCCTTAAACATGACTTACACTGTAACACCTATCAGTTTTGCCATTTATTTTTCACCATGGGAATGGAAGGGACTTTCCCATTTCCAAAGTTGTACAAAAGATTGACTCACTGCACCATTTATGTGTGACAGTTGCTTCTCAAAAGAGTTTGCATGAAACTTTCATCACTAAATTAAACCTGTGATTCATGTATTGTGGAAGCTCAGTCATCGACTAAGAACCCCAAATGATGCTTCAACTTCACTTTGCTAAAATTTTCTAGGCTATGGGGTAAGTTAAATTGCTCAGTTGATGACACCTTAGATTATGAAGGGCAGCTAAAGGTATTGTACTTTTAGCCAATGGATAAAAATATGTTTGGGTTTTTTTTAATATCTGAAGTTTGACTGATAATATCTTTAAGAAAGAAAATAGAAATTTAAAAAAGCCAATGGCAGAAGCAGTAACTACTGACAATCTGACTTAATTCATAGCTACTTGGAGAATTAAAGAAGTCATATGGTCTGAATATGAGGAAAACAATTGATTGCATTTAAATGAAATCCAGTGCTCCAGGAGACACCAAGGCCAGAACGCAGTAACTGACATAAGTGCATAAACTGTACAGAAAAATCCACAGACATTAGGTAATCACATTGGCTCCCTGAAAAATCTCTAGATAAATGAAGGTGTGTATGAATGCGATTCACAGAAACCAGCATGCACGGCCAGAGATCACCTTAGTTAACCAGTAAGAAACACTGAAGGAGGATGTCTATGTTATACACCTCCAGAACCTCTGAGCTGCAGACAGCTTAATGATTAAATAATGCTTGAGTTGGGATGCAAAAGTTCTAAATTTGAACCTAAAGAAACCTAAACTGGAATGTATTGAAACAGCTCACTACAAAAGGATAACTCAAGACTTCATGACTACTTTTCTCTACTGATTGCGTAAGGAACCACACCTGACAACCACAGAAACAGATGATTTGAGATGGCATGCACGTTAATATTTTGGAGCACATTAACAACATAATTTTGAAGCAAATCGCCTAACAGTGTTTACTTACTGCACATGTGTTTGGTATGCAGTAACTCAATTCTTTCCAGAGGAAACTAAATTGGAAACTGCTCGAAGTGCACACCAAACACATCACGAATCCTCATAGAGGTCTGATCCACTGTTTGGTCCTCTGGGTAGTTTCAAATGACACCTGTATTGGAGATGTTAGACTCAGGTCACTACACTAAACCTTATCTAGGTAAAACCTCCAATACATATATACAGTGTAAATGAAGCAAGATGACTCAGCACTGACTGTTTTGGTCTCCTGGTGTAATCCTGTTGCTCAAAAATACTTTTTGTTGCAAACTTAGCTCAGGTCCCCTTGGTTCTCTTGAACTCTGCTGCATATCCTACTCTGCAGAGTAGGATAAAAATGAAATTCGTCAGACTTCGTAGGTGGTCTAACTACATTCTCTAAATCCTTGTTTTTGAATCTAATCCATAATGACTAACATTCAAGAGGATGTTGCTCACAGATAGCGTAAACTGTGATGTTCAGGGTATTAGCTAATAAAGTGAGCAGGGAAAAGAGGGCAGACTCTTTTGGTTTGTTCCTACTGAAAAAGAAGAAGAAAGTATGGGAAACAAATCACTATACAGTCTAAATCCACCTCTTTTTTCATCTTAAATGTGAGGTTTCATTTCTTTGATGCAAGCATTTCACCTGTGACTTCATAGGTTAAAAAAAATTGTGTCTTTTTATAAATTATTTGGTGGATAAAGTACTTTCCTAATCAAAGGCAAAGCTAACAAAGAATGTCTCATTTTCAGATACCTTCTAACAAAACCTAAAGAAAAATAAAATCCAGGAGAAAGCTCTGGTCTATCATATCCAGCCTTCAGTTATTCAGTTAAGAATAAGCCATCAAAATTTTAGCTGAAAGGTCTCCAAATGTTATCCAAGTAGACAGAGGTCATTCAAATATTGTTCATATAGAGTGTCCTGTGTGGCCCAAGAGTGACAAAACAACTAGGGCAGGAAGACAACCTATTTTTTCTGACCACTCTTTTGCTTGGCAATTGGGAACACAAAGTAGTGCTAATTTATGACTGTAGCCCTTGTAATGTGCATTTCTGTTTAATTGCTCTGAACTAAGTCTGCTGTGAGTTTGTGGAAGCTCTTGAAGTATTCTTTATACTGCAGCAACTTTCAGGCACTTCACAACTGAGCTTTGTTCAAACCTACACCTGCGGTGTATTATCAACTGCTTCAGTTCCTCTTGTTTTTCATTTATGTTAGAAAGATAATAAGACTCTTTACACTTTTAAAGGCTCTAAAAATGTTTTGAGGTGTTCATATTTTCCCTTTATATATTATTTTTATTGTTTCTTGCTTTCAGACTGTCCTCTGAACACTGTACTATACAGTAAAAAAACCCTGAAGTGATATGCTTTGAACAGCTTTTATAGTAAATGAGGCAGAGAAATCAGCAGGGGTGGTACTACAGGAGAATGAACAGCTACAACTTCTTGTTTGAATTGTTGTGTTAATGCTGAATTTCTGTCATGATTGGATTTGACTCTTTTCATGGTCAACTTGGTTATGTTTTTATGTATCTGTCGTTGAGGTTGGAGTCTAAGGTCAGCCACGGATCTCTGTATAACTTCATCTTACAAACTTTGGCTAGTCTAAATATGTTTGTCATCCTAAGCACAGGGAGGGTATTTCTGCTTGTGTCCGTTACCAAGGCATTCTGCATTTCTCCTTTTTTTGTTGTAGGAAAGACCATTGCAGCAAATCATAGGAGACAGCCAGCCTGGCAGGATTGCTTTCAGATTATGACTGGATTTTGGCTGTCAGCTTAGGGCTAGGTCTCCTCTTCTGATGATATTGAGAGAGGTGCTGTTTCATTTTAACATACTGCCCTGTTGAATCTTGGTATGTTTCCTCCCAGAAGTATGTTCAGTTTCCCTATCAAGTCTCCTTTAACAATCACCTGTGGAAATACATTTCCCAACAAAACAAAACAAACAAAAAAAAAAATCAAGTTTAATTTACTTTCTTTCTCATTATCCCATAGTATTCAAATGCCATTCATACCAGTTGCATAAATGACTTACTAACCTTTATTTACCCTAAGTTTGAGCATAGCCCTGGCTTCGTTTCTTTGCCGTTTGGGTCAGCAGGCAGTTAGTGATTTCTCTCAATGCCTGCTGTAGCCCAGCTGCCTCCTGCCCTTTGGCGTCCACACGCTTTACGTCTCCTCCCCAGAGCTTCCACGGGCCACCCTGCCCTGGGCAGTGCTTCTCTTTCAATTGACCACGCTGCTTGGGGAGTCGTGTCAGAGCTTCAAAAAGCTTCTCACAGCTTTATCATAGCGACGCTACTGCTTGGCTTGGCTTTCTCCAACCGGCTGCTTCACAGCTCCATTTCTGCAGCTGTCCGTGCCCTACGGAGGCACAGCTTGCAGCCTTCTCTTCCTCTAGGTCGTCTGCTTTGTGATACTGCTCCCAGCTGTGTTTTTCTTCTTCTGACGGCTGAGGTCACAGGAAAAAGCATTCTTTTTAGATGCGTTTGTATCTATTTAATGCCTCCAACTGAATACACAGTTAGCCCCTCTGAAAATACGATGTGCAAGTAATGGAAATTGAACTCAAATTTCTTTGAAATAATCCTGCAAAAGTTTAGTTACAGTGCAGCTCTTCTGCTGTTGCAGGGAGAAAACACTATGAAAAAAACTGTGGCATAAGGCATGAAGTCTGACAGTCGGCAGTGATCCCAGTATGGAATCTAAAAAAAGAGGCTTTCTTCTGCCTTTATATTAAAGATCTAGGCACTATTGAAGACAGTAGGGTTTATGTTAAGGTAAGATTTTTAATTTTCCCTTGTTTCTGCAGCATGCTTAAAGGCAATTCTGCAGTCACTTTCAGTTTCACTCCTTAACAAATTAAATTTAATAATTTAAATACTGATCAGTAGCAAAGCATTTCTGTATAAAACCAGCATATTTGTTTTCGAATGTTTGTCACAGGTGGATGAATGTGGCTTTGTAGCATGGAATTTTAAGTTGTATTTGACCTAGTTGGACTGTGGCCCAGTTCATTCTGACTACTGCTAGACTAAACTTTTGGTTTATTAAAACAAACAAATACAACTCAGAATAAAATATTTTCATTATTTCTGTTGAGATCTCCTCTTCTCTCTATAATGTGCAACATCACATCTGTGCAGTAGTGTCATAAATTCACGTACCACAATATGCATTGTGGTGTGTCCACATGGTGGACATGGAGTATTACCTCCAATTTCAAATCGAGGATTAGATTTATGCTGTTTCCTGGGTTACTGCTAAATAAAACCACAGCTAAGATGTGCTTTTTAGAATTACGTGTGATAGTCCTTACTGTTAAATTTTTAACATCTTCCCTGTCGTGGCTTTGGCCTCTGCCAATTAGCAAGTGCTCTTGCAAGAGATGCAAGGCATGATTCAGGGTAGGCAGTCTGGACAAAGGTGATCTGTCTTCTTTTATCTAACATGGATCTCCAGCACCAGCAGACTTTGTACCTTCAAACACTCATGACTGTCCATGTGAAATAGCTATAAAAAGACCGTTTGAATGGGTTGTCCACAGCTTTCAAAACATTTCAGTTTCTTTTAAATGAAAAAACCAAAACAACCCAACAAAACCAAACCCACAAAGAACACTGTTTTCTAACACTAATAGAAGTTTACTGTCACACACCTGTTCATTGTGGGTGGCTGTAATGTGACACAAAGATATGAGCGATACCGTCATGAACAAGTTGTTATAAAGACAGAATATCATCAAGAAATAAGTTTAAAAGTAAACAGATACTAATTTTATCTGTATTTTTCCTTTTCAAGGGTATTTAAGCAAAGTCAATTGCATGTTAAAAATATTGTCATTAATGGAAGTAAATACCGTATAAGAAGGGAGTTTACAGACAAGTAAGGTGGGGACTGAAGGAAGAAGAACTATTATGCAATTCACAGTAATCGCTCCTGCCTTGCAATTGGAAACCTGCCCAAAGAAGTTGTGAACAAGAAGCTACTTGTCCTATATGTAATGTATATAGTTTTGTTACTTGGTTTTATTCAATCTGATAACAAAGCACTTCTCTTATGAAAGTAAAAGTTTGGAATTTATTTATTATTACTTTCCATCTACCTACAATTATAATAGTCTGAGGACAGCACTTGCCTTACATCTCTTTGGCAAGCCCAGCAATTACCACTCACTCATTGTGTTCTTAAGGCTATGCTGGCCATCCTACCTGGCTGTGTAAACAGAGCTCATGGTCTCCATATCTTCATAACCCATCACCTTGTACAATCATTTACATCAGTATAAGGTTGTAGACAAGTATCAGAGGTTCTTCTATACATTTTGTTGGGGCTGAATTAACAATCTGAGGTGGAAGAAAATTGCATTTGCTCTGTAGTAAGAAAGCTTATAGTAGATTATAATTAGTGTGTTCTATTTTAAGACTCAAACCCAAACAACACTCAGAAGCAAAGAAAACAAAGCTAAATTAAATACCTAGCCAAAACACTGTTATATTGATTTCAAAGATGGATAATTATAGCAGTAATATATTTAGAAGATTCTTGTTCATAATTTTTTTCCATCCATGTATGAAGGCACTGCACAAATCACAGTTCTATATAGCATTTTTATTATCATTTTTACCAGCTGAGAAATGTCACAGAATGGTGAAAAGGGCTTGCTTTTGTTATACTCTGAGTCACAACCTCTGAGTTACAGTTGTCAGCTGCCTCCCCTAGATCTACTTCTACAGAACTGCTACTTGCTCTACTATTCCCTGTCTTGTGCAGTTATTCCTGCAGAAGTACAAAGTTTTCATTTGTGAAACTTCATCCTGTTTTTTTCACCCTTTCTACTACATTTCAGAGTAGATGAAATTCTAACCTGGCAGCCCTTCCCAATTTGACTTATCATATTTCAAGTAATGTAATATTTGTAGTCTCTACTCAATCATCTAATGAAAATAATAAGTAATACCAAACCTACCTTAGACCTTATTTGACACATCTATCTGGCTGGAAGTGTGGACCACTGATGACTACTCTCCAAGTATTGTTCTCCCAACAACTGTGCATTCACTTTATGGTAGATTCTTTTCTAAACAATGTTTTGTCTACTCTTAGGAGTATATCATCTGAAACAGTGTAAAGCTTCATACCATAATGTATGGCATCTGCTGTTTCTGTCCTGTCCAGAAGACTTACTACCCTGTCATAAAAGTAAATCAGCTTGTTCTGATATGATACGCTTTTGACAAGACTACCCTAGATGCTATTCACCTCCTTGTGGTGTTCTAGTAACTTTTTTTTTTTTTTTTTTCCTAAGTTCCTCACTTTTTCTGGGATCTGAAGTTAGGATAACTGGTCTACAATTTCCAGGGCTACTGGTCTTTGGAATTTGTCCTGTCTTCTACAATTTCTCAGAAAAAATTATTACTAATGGGTCTGAAATTACTCCAGCCAGTCCTCTAAATATACTTGAATGAATATCCTCAGGTGATCCCATTATGAGATAATTTGGTTTATCTAAGATTTGAATTTGTTCTTTTCTTATTTTACCCTGAATTGTTACCCTACTTTAGCTTCATATGATGCATTAGAGGCACAATGTAGGTGAGAGTGAAAGAATAGTTTTTTGAAGGCTAGATTCTGCCAACTTTAAATATACTTAGTTTTTTACCTATAGAACATTGTTCTGTAATTCTGTGTGACTTCTTGCAGAGTACGAGAAACACCTCTGAAAGCGATGGAGGGACAAGGACAGTGGCACAGATGGCACACACAGAGGTGTACCAAGCCAAGCACATCTGTACAGGAGTCATTTGTACATGTGGATATAGAGACACACACTTAAAAGACTCGGGAGAAAAAATCATCACAAGAACTTAAAAACCCAGGTGGAAGGACAGAACAGTGTATGCAAATCTACACAACTATAGCTTACTTTGTGCTGTCTGGCTAGTTTGTACAGCTAAGTATTTGCAGAACTACCAATAACGACACAATTTCTTTGAACCTCACCCTCAGGGAGACAGAAGCTTAATCTTACCCAAATTTAGGTATTTTTTAATGAAAACATTCATCCTTAACACAGTCCTCTTAAGCTTCCTTTTAGGCAGTGGGGGGAAATACTTATGGCACTGGTGATGTGCTCCTGCTTTAGCCATCTGTGTTTAGGTGAGATGAATCATGTTCTAAAACTGTTCATTTCTCTCCATTGACTATAAAGGGAGGATAGACAACCGGCTTGGATGACGATGTCCGTAGTTTATCAAATTAATCCCACTCATTGCTAAAGTTCCATTATTGCTAATATTTCCATCAAGCCTCACGTTCCTCTTGCACACAGCAACTGTCCATCTGAACACATTGCACTTTTAGTGTTAGCTTCAAGTAAGAGGAGTCTGAGGTTTCCTGTCCGGGGAACTGGTTGGCCAGATAGACGACAAATCTGCTCCTCCTTCTGCTTCTGTAGGAGAGGATTAAAACCCTGTGCTCCTTATTTGCTCCAAACACACACACGCATCTCTCTGTATATATATGTACATATTTCTTAATTAAGTTTAAAGAATTATTTTTCTCACATATGCATACATATATACTGCTTTTAGCAACAGAGAGGAAGTCCTCACTTTCCCTTTTTATGTATAAGATCCTCTGCTTCCAAGCCTCCTGTCAGCACAAGGGAATAGAGTATGTGTAAACCTCAGCTTCAAAAGTTTTGAAGCTATTTTCTCCCACTTTGATGTTTTCCACGCTATCAGATGTTTCTCACTTCATTTTACATGGATTCAATATCCTTGAAGTTTTACTTGGAATTTTCAGTTTTACACATAGATTCAGGCTTAGCCAAATCCCTTCCAAAACAAACATGGTAAACAATTACAGTAATGTTTTTCTGAGGGAAATCTCCCTCATTCCCCACTCCCCTCAAATTCTTCATATTCAACCAAAATTTGGGCCAGATTAATCTTATATCATAGGCTTTGAAGAAATTTTCTACTGGTAACAAACATAAAATCTAACAAAATATTCCTAGTGACTGTTCTGTTATAGATCTTTCACATAGCTCTTGTAACATCGTATGATTTTGAAATAGATTAAATTTGCCACTTGCTTCGAATAAGCTTGAAAATATTAACAAATGCATTTGTTGCTCACATCATTAGACACACTCTGTAAGTCCTGTTAAACCAGTCAAGGGCAGATATCTCAAAATCAAATAATATCTGCCCTTCAAATTCACCAACTAGCAACAGAATTGCAGAGCTTCTCTCACTTCAGCCTTAAAGTCTAACATGAAACATCTCCTTAAAAAAGTATTCCTGACACCAACAAAACCTACTTCATATCACTATGCTTTTAATAACATTAAGTGAAACCTTCTCCATGTTCAACTTCAATGCATTAGAATCAAGAGTAATGCCACTTTTAATTAAACTAGGTATTGCAGAGGATCTGTGCTCTCTTACATTTATCCTTATAATCTTATTTCATATTTTCCCACTGAAGTATGTTTATTAATAGTGTTACAGAGATTTTGACAGCAGGGCTTCTTAGATCTTCCAATAACCTTTTGAGCTGAAGATTGCCTCCTTTTATACTCAACAAAATCCTCTACCTTTAAGGAATGTTTCACTTTATTCAAAGCCTTTCTTTTTTCTTTGACTGCCCTTTAATAATTCTTCTGCTAAAAAGTACTGTTGAATTGCTTTGCTCCCCACACAATCTAGAAATAGCCAAAACAGGCCACAGACCCAGAGAAAAAGCTTCTTTGTATCGTCAATGACAGTTTCCATAAATTCCTTAAAATAGAGAGAATAAAAGGAGATCCAGACAACCTTTTGAACTCTATCTTTTCTCTACTGCTGTATCAATTCAGAAGGCAGCTGTAGATGAATAAACATTGGAAAATGGTCACTCCACCTCTAGTAAAATCGATTTTATATTGTAAAGCCAACCTCTAATATTTACTCCTAACTTTCTGCAAATTTATATCTTGTTGATGCATGGGTGTTTAGCAGTAAAACTGTTAAAACTGCTCCCTACCCACCACTTCAAGTGGATCATATTATAACCGTCTAGTATTTTTTTTCCTCAACCCCCTTTTCTTATGGATAGTTTTGCTCACAGCCAGGAATTTATGTATTAACTTCTTATCATAGTTACCAGTTATGAAATGTTTTAATATGTTTAGATCTAAGTTTATCCTGTGTGTAAATGGCATTTGGCTGGTAGGGATTTGCCCTCTTAGTAGAGAGCTTCTTAATTTAAGGTTGTTTTAATGTAATCATACTATATTCTCAATAATTTTTAATCTCCCATAATGAACAACTCAATCAATAGATATATTTGTAGCAACTATTGAAAGTATTGACTTCTCAGTTTCAATTTACTTATAACATTTATTAAAAGCAGTAAAATACTGTCAAAATCCTAGTCACTCATTTCCTACTATAAAAATTCTAGGTTTAGATTCCACACCCAGACTCTCCATTCCCACTTTCATTGCCCAAACCAGTCAAGATTAGTTTTAATGCTCTTCTTCACTCCTCTGCATTTTTGATAAGTACTGGCCAGGTCCTCTCTCAGCAGTTCCCTAGACCGTGTAGCTTACGCTGCCCCAACGAAGAAGCAATGACAACAGCAGTAGACCGGTACCTCCTCTACCTTCTAGAGGTGTGCTTGGCAATTCATGGCAGGAGAAAAGTTTTCTTGCATGTTGTACCTGTTAGTCTTCACACAGGAAAACAGGGACTGAAGACAAAACTAATCACTTCTGTGCTTCTGAAAGTCTGTGTGATACTATTACAGGAAAGAGAGGAAAAGAGGAAGGGAGGAAGGAAGGAAGGATAGAATAAAAACAAAAAAGTGACTCATGACTACACTCTAATTCCCAAGTAATGATAAATGCTGGAATGAGTTGAAGATTTCTTCTCCTTTCCTTTTGCAGAAGGACTCTTCAGGTGGACAAGACCCAGCACAACTGTGTTTCACCACCCTGTTACCACCCTTCCCTTTAGGAAGGAAAGGAGCTCCTGACATGTATTTCCTGGGCAAGCAGACAGACCCCTTGGTGCCTTAGAGTGCCAAGATAAATAAATGTCCACGTGACCTAAAATGATGAACAGCCCAACCTCTTATTGACTCCAAAGCACACTATCATAAAGTTTGTTTAAAACCATGTTTGTCTTCCCCTATGACCCTGCTGTAGACCACGACTACAGCATTCAAAATTCAAAAGCTTTAAGATCACGGCTCTCAGAACACTTTAAGAGAGCAAATGCGGTTCTCTGTATTCTTGAAAGCAGTACAGAGAAGGAATGCTTTCTACAAAATGCCAATTTACAATCTGGTAAGGATTATAATCTCAAACAATGGACTGAAGAACTCAAATGAACAAAACCACGAGCAACCTGGTCTGCTTTCAAAGCTCGCCCTGCTTTTAGCACTAGTTTGGAATAGAAGACATTCAAAGGTCCCTTTCAACATGAATTATTCCATGACTCCATGATTACATAAACTACATGTTTACATATTATTATGCAGAAATGTTTTGCACTAACCATAGCTTAGGAGCATCATCTCTGGATTTTATGTCCTTAAATCTGTATTAAGAAATGGCTTATACAGCTACTCTCTGTTTTACAGTGACATCATAAATCATCTTTCCTCTTCTTTCAAACCCAACAATGCCCTGACTCCTGGAAGGACAAGAAAAAGCACCTATTTCAAAAGAAAACAGAGCACAACAGTGTTGCATGTAGTGAGAATCTCTATCTTGTCTCTTTCTGAGGTTTAAAAATATCAGTCTGCTGCTCCTACATAGACAAACTGAGCAAATTTTCTGTTCTCTCAAAATTATTTCTGGGTTCATGTGGCATGATATCATCCTCATGTGTATCCTAATGACTTTTCTCATGAGACATAACATTGGGGTCCTGGCTTTAGCTAAAGTGGAAGAGACACTTAGCTTCCAAACAACTGACTAATGACTCCCTGAAGGAATCATTCAAGGGTAATTTCAGCATGAACCCACCTGTAGGTTGTGTTGCATATGTTTCTGAGCTCATCAGACATGAAGATCTCTGCTTCTGTAGTTGATATCTTGTTAATAAATGCAGATGGTTTGCAGGATTTTTTTTAAGTTTTGTAACAAGATAAGCTAAATAAACAGGATCTCAGAATATAGCTAATTTTAGGCCATTAAAAAGTACATTTGTTTTTATGCCAGTAATACAGTCATATCTTTTACAGGAAATTGAATTCTTGTTTCCTTGAACTTTCTTTACTATTTACTCATTATTTGAAATCCTCATTCTCAGAGTAGCCATGTTACTGCGGAGTCTAGAAAGGTACTGACACACACACTCGGGACTTTTAGCTGTAGCTTCTGTGGAGTAAAACAGGGAATGGAAAAACATCCGGAAGTATGCTTTAAATACAAAAAGGTTTTCAAAGATAAGACTGGATTGCACATAAGTCACAAAAATATTATGTCTGCCACCAGCTGTTCAGATGTCTTAAAATCTCTGGAACTCTTGGCTTCAGGTCTTGGAAAAGCCAGCGCAGTCTCAAGTTATTGCTGCTAGATACAGAAAGGCAATATTAGCCAGCTTCAGGACGCAGAGAGTCAAGGTTCAGCTCCTGTCTAAGGTATTGATCTGTTGTGTCAGTTTTCAGCTTTTTGTGTCTCTATAAACCTTCCAACCTTTCGTCCTTTTTTATTATAAGCTTGTCAGTGCCAAGATGGTAACCTGCTGTCGTTCTTCCCAATGCCTGGCATAGTAGGGTACTGATTTCAACTGGGATTTCTAGGCACCACTGTAATACAAATAATAGTAATATTGCTCTGTGAATATGTTCCACATGTGTAGAAATGGCCCTATCCAGCTTTTTCCTGCTACTGCCTCAGTATCGGTTGAGCAAGGACTGAGCATAGAGCAGAGGATAATAGAAGGAAAAAAACAACTCAGGAAATAAGCAATGCAGATACAATATACCATAACTGTCACATTATGCTGGTTCAGGAAGAGAGAATGAAAAGCTTGAATTCAATTCAAGAGATGATAGAGGCGATGAAAGAGTGAACGGATGCAAAAATAAAATCATAAAAGGTATGTGACTTTTTGCAGCAAAGTAGAATGACAACTTTCCATGCACTTACCGTTGACAGGTGCAAGGCCATTTGTTATGGCATGTGGCATTAACTGGGTGAAGAAATTTTGTTTGGCCTTCATATTTGCAGTCTGTAAGTAAGAAATATCAGACATGCTTCTCATGGTGGGAGGAATCTCCAGGAAGGAAAAAAATGGCTGTATTTCTGGATTCCTCCCCTTCTTATGTGCTTTATATTCCATGTGAAACAATGAACATGCAAATTTGATTATTCGTACGACAGTCGAGTGGATTTAACAGTAACATGACACCAACATTACAGTCTTAAAACCTTTGATGAGTGACTTCCCAGTATAATAAGCCTGTGAATTAACGACTCATTCTTACTTTCAATTTCTGCAGTGAGGGTAGCTGAGAACAACTTCTACAAATTACTGATATCTTGTCAGCCTGTCAGGACTTGTCTACATGGGAAATTAGTTCTCAGGAAGTCCAGGTGATAATTTACTGGAAACTAGCTACACTGAGTTAGTCTCTGTACCTGTGCCTGGGTACTTGTGCAGTGTGCCACGTGCAAGGTGTCTCTGCTTTCAAAGAAGGATAAGCTAATTCACAGAAAAATCCATTATACTATGCTAGTTTAGAAGGTGGGAATTAAAAGATACACCAAACTAGCCAGGAGTGAGTTACAGTCCAGAAACCATATAATTGTTTTAGAGATAAAGTGCATCCATTTACTAGGAAGGTTTTTAGCCTGGCTGTAACCTGCACTAACACCTCTGTTTAACATTTGGAATGGAATGGGCTTGTTTGTAGCCAGTTCAGATTATGGACAAAAGAATAAATCTTCATCTGCATCAGTCCTTGTAGATGTACCCTCAGAGTTCATTAAGGGCAATCACAGGAGGCAGAGAAAAGGAAAGGTAACAAGACAGAGCAGCTAAAATACTATAAATCCATACCTAATTGTATGTGTATTCATACCAAATTTATTCTTAAATGCAGCAGAGTCCAGAGTTTATGCTTACTGTTGCAGCGGTTGTTTTTTACAGTACTTAAGGATTGAAATGCCACTTTATCATTGTTACACAAGATGAATTCATAAACTGTTTAACCACAGGCATCAGTGCATCCAGCCATTTAGTAATATTAAATCGTCATATTTAACTCTTTTGATAAATTAGAGAAAAATATTATAAAATAAATGTTCTTTTGTTTCAACCATAAGGAAACTACTTAAAGACATCTATGGACTAAAACTCATGTATAATTTCATAATGCAGATTTAGGATCAAATTCATATTTTAATTCAGTGAAAACACTGCTGTTTTGGTGTCCTGTTGTCTTCGGTACTTGGGAAATGAGATTCAGAAGACAAGGCATCAAGACATTTGCACTGATTGGGCAAAAGGTAGAAACTGCAAAATAAGAATAAAACACAAGTAATTGGAAGGATCTAAATGACAAACACAAAAGATGAAAATGCAAATATGAGATCTGCTCAGCTCTTTTATAAAGTCCTGTGTGGAAGGGATTTATTTTAATAGTATATTGTTACATGCAAAAAGTTATATATTGGTTAATAGAAAACTGCTCAATTTAGTTCCCAGACTATCAGCATTTCTGACACATCAGCAATAGGTCATTGCAAATGTATGTATGAACCTTCACAAGTTGTGTATTTTGACTATTTATTCACTCCTCTAAGCAGATAGTAATACTGTATATCTCATTGCACATCATACTTGGATACATACTGAAAAAATAGAGACGTAACTAAGGGACATGTGGCTACATCAGGCAGAAACAGAAAGTAATTTTTGTTCTATAAAGAAATCTAAAATAATTTTTGACTAGATATTATTTTAAAAATTGGGGTGGGAGACCGATTGAATTCTTTATTTTCTTTAAAATATTTATAGTGTCTTTGAAGGTAATATTTCAAGTTACAGGTGGAAACTTTTGTTCCAAAAGCTGAAATAGAAAATGTTGCCATTTAATAAAATAAAAAAATCTAAAATCCTTTTAAGTTCCTCCTCCAGCAAATATGTTTATACGGCATTTTCATAGTAAAAATTCTAAGAAATTGTACTCTAGTACACTGAAATGAGATAGTATTGCTGAAGAGACTTTTAAAAAGATGTGAATTTTAGCTAGATTAAAGACAAGATACATGTGTTCACTTGCAGGGCTCATTATACTTTTCTTCATAATGCTTGTTGTCCTATGTCTAGTATCAAAAATGTAATTTTCAACCAACTGATTTTCATGCAAGACAGAATTTCAAAATTCTTTGTAGCTTTCCTTCTGCTTCAGAAAATACTGTAAATATCTTTAAAGATATCTCACTTTCCTGTTATTTAAATTTTACAAATTACCCTAGCCTTTTTGATATCAGCCAATGTGACACTTGTGTCACATGTAAATGCAATGTTGCTCCTTAACCTATGTTCCCCGTTTGTGCATATGCTGAATTTCTGACATTCTAATCACTGTAATTAAAAATAATTATAGCAATTGTAGTAAATACCAATATGAAGTTATTTAAATTAAAATATTAATAACAATAAAGCTGGTAGGTAAAAGTAATTCTATATGACGTTGTTTTGTAACCTTATAAATGGATAGGAGCCAGAAAATCAGATATTCTACCAATTAAAGATATTCAGATTCATACCTGCAATAAGAACTCCCAAAACCAAAACCACACAGAACATCATAATTGTTGTTAATATCTTGGGTCAAAAACTGGCAGAGAGGAAAGAGGTGAAGCCGTTCATAGATCAGCCTGTGAGCTTGCGATTACAAATACAGAGGGAAAACCAAAACAAAGTCCATAGTGATGATTGTTTCATATCACAGGTGCTTCTACGGTCAGCAAAGAGATTCCTACATAGTAGGTATATGTTTGCACACACAATCAAGAAAAAGAAAACCTGTTATACAAATTTATGCATGTTGCTCAGGATGCTATTATTAGTACAAGTGTGGGACTTCAAGTAATTCAGCTCCACTGCCTCGTTCCTAAATAATCATTCTAAATAACGGCTGAGAGGACATCCTGGGGGTTTGAGATCAAAGAACATGGAATCGTAATGGAGTTTTCAGAAATCAGGGTGGCATTTAAGTGAGACATACCTGCCAAAGCTCCTATATTTTTGGTGGTACTTGGTGCAGGCTGCCTGTGCCTCAAGTACCAGGCATCCCATTGAAACAAACACATGGCTTTCATATGGTAAGACTAACTGTTGGAATCAGTTAGTTATTTTCTCTCTCTGTTTTTCTTTTGCTGATAACTCAGCAAACACAGAAATTACACTAACAGAACAACAAAATGCTTTGCTTCCCTAAAACTGTGGATCAGTGGTATAAGTAACTACGCTTGGGTTTTTTTTTTAAATTATTCAGAATTGCCTAACAAAGATGGAAGATAACAAGATATTACCCTTGCTAGGTAAATTGTATAGCATAGCTTTTCTACTGTAGCCTTCGTTAGTTCTGCAAACACTGACCAATGAAAAGAAACAGATTCTTATTTTAGTCTATGTTACTATTCTGTTCCTTTATTTGGAAATTATTGCAATACACATAGCAAAATAAGTACTTTTAGAGGGAGACAGTGGAAATTATTGTCTATATGTGTATGTGTGAATCTGTGTGTACACTGTGCTTCTAAAATTAAAGTAAATAGCATATTTGTGATTAGAATTTTGATGGTGGGTACTGGTGTGTGTTTAAACTGTACTGGGAAGAATCTTTTTTACCTAATTGTAAAATATTCCTATTTTCTAGCTCTGTGAGGTTTTCTAGCCCATCTACTTTTAGGTTGATTTTTGCTCTGAAGCCCTCAGGTTTATATCTCATCTAAAACCCATTTGACTCTATCTAGTGGAATCATGAATGTTCTCATTATCTGTATAAATACTGAATGCAATTCAAAGCCCACAATGCTTCTGGCCTCAGTGATTTAAAACCATAACACAATTAACGAGAAAGTTACTCACTTTCTTTGAAACCATTGATCAGCTGGGTATTCTGTGAGTGTGATGAGTTACGTAGACACAATCATTTCCATTTTTTTGTGCTCAGATGGCAATGTTTTGGTGGTAATTGTATTCTAACTGTGTAGTTCGTTACTGAATTTCTTTACTTACTTTTGATACATTATTTTTACTCCAGGGTACTTTTATGTGTTCAGACTTCTATTCATTATTTATTGTTATATAGTAGTATTGTTAGAATTACATTAATTAAATTCCATGGTTCTTATAATAAATTCAAAGTTTTACAATAGGAAGAGGCAACACATAGCAGTAAAGAATACTACCAGACAAGGAGAGTTAAAATTAAACTGAAAGTACATTGTTCCTTAGTGTCTAATCTGCTAAATCTTTTATGTTTTTCCAGACAGCTTGGTTAAAACTTAATCCATTAAAAAGCAATGTAGTTCAGAAACTTACAATTAGACAGGCTAATACTGTTAGTATACTTACTGAGTTTATTTCTTGCAGCTGCTGTGTTTGAAGTTCCATTTACTTTTAGAACAGAATCTAGGATAAGAATGCAAGGATCAATAACTGATAGATTTACAATTTGCAACAATAATTGATTGGAAAAAAGGAATATAAATAGACTTATGCTGTTGTTAAATACTACCAAAACATTAATGAAATCGATCACAACTTCACAGCTCCCAATTCCCTTCCGTAATTAAACCTTTTGAGACACGTGCTCACTCTTTCTCTCAGTGGGCACAGATAAAAAACCCAGAGAAGGAAAAAAGTATCTTGTTTTGATTTCTTAGCTAAATGATTGCTTTTTTGGAATGCAGTTTCAGGACCAGCTGAAGAAATGCTGCACTGGGAATTACTTTCCAAGGCTCTCCTCCTTTAGAGACCCCGCTGCAGTGAGTTCTCTCGCAGGGATTTCTCCCCATTACATTTGCTTCAGAGATCAGTGCTCTTGTGTCTGCAACCAGGTGAAAGCTTCTATGTAAGGCCAAGGTATGGCTGTGTAATCTGAATAGAAGGTCAGTGTCTAAGCAGCTTTAGCACCACAGAAGTATGTCTACGCCTTCTCCTACGAACCAGAGTAACTCCTGCAGTTACCAAGTCCAGCAGCAGCAGCGTGGCCCTGCCAGCGTGATGCTGTGCCCAAGTGGGCAAACCCTACTTCTCACCTGTCGTCAGTCAGTGCATTTGTAAATTTTCTGACCCGTGCAGGCAGATTGAAATTGGGTCTCCTTGTAAAAGGCCTGACAGATTTATCTTTAATCTTACTCGAAATTTTTGGGCTGTAGGAGCTCTGGAGATTACAACAACTTTTCAAAACAAGATGTATGCTCCTGTATTAGCTGAATATAGTGAAACAGATTTGTGACCTCATTAGTAGCGCTTGAGTTCAAATCCAGTTGTATGATGGTAGACATTATTTTTAATGGCTATGTCTGTTTTAGTTTGAGATTTGACTGTGTAAGCTTATTTTAGGAGCCTCAATTAACTATTTGACAGTAAAGATAATGATATTTTTCTCTCCTCAAGTGTGACTACAGGGCTCAATGAGTGCAACTACACTATTCCAATGAAGAACAAAGTCTACATGTTTTGAAATCAATGATTCTTGTCAAAATCATAACTGGTATATTTTAGTTAGTATTGCAACAACTGCAAGTAATGTCTGCATTCAGAAGGGCTTAATATGTCTTTTGAATTAAGACCATGCTAAACCTGAAAGCTAGATGCTTGATATCAAAAATATGCTTGATACTTTGAATAACAGAGACATGCTGATAAATTTTGCAGATCTGAACTCTGTAAGAACATATAATATAAGGTTCTGGAAATAAATTAGTTTATAAAACCACTTTGGAGGCCATTTCACTGAGCTGAGAATATTTCAGTGGTTAGATTTCAAGACATATATACATGTATATATGCTGGGAAACAAAGCTTTGTCAACTTGATGGAAGTTTTTGAAAGGGCAGATTTTAATTTTACATTTGAAATGCTTTTCTCTTTCTAATGACTTTTCATTTCCATAGGTTATATTTTGTGATGTTGATACAACATGATATATTTCCAACTTAAAGCAGAGCTTTTAGTCACCCGTAATGAGCCATTATAACAAATTTTCTTCTTGGAAAATGAGGAATTTGGGATTTTAAAGATTTTCTCTAACTAGAAAAAAAAAAATATTTAAGGGTCCTTTTCAAACTGGAACTTTCATTCTCTGTGCCATTATCTGTCAGCTCATAATGGTCAACTGCTTCCGGCAGAGAATCTGTTTTGATGCCTGCTACAAAAGGTGATAGTGGATACCTGATCCCAAAATGAAGTGTCATGTTTGATTGCATCATGTGGTGTTAAACTGCATTATATTCAACAAAAAACAGGGTGCAGTGTTCTACGGTATCAGGTGAGAGCTAGCAATAAGTGGTTTTTCCACCTCTCCCTACATTAGATTTCTGTTAGATTCATGATACTGTTGTAGTTAGAGTAACTTCAGGAACCCTCTGTTCCGATCCATTTCTGAGTAATAGATGGAAAGCAGACAGCAAACTGCCTGCCCACAGTGCCTGGTGTGTGCTCACGTTATGATGACTGTTCACTGCAAGAACTCCAGCAGTCCTCTCGTGTATGGTGTACACTCAGCAGTCCCACTTCTCGTGGTCACCCACTTCGCATGACAAGGTAACATAGGCACATCTAATGTCTAGACAAAGACACCTCGGAATTAGAGAGGCATACACATCCTTTATTTAAAACATCTCCTCTGCAAATATAGAAGATGATAATCATGACATCTGATGACAAGGTCTGATTTTAATGTGGTCTTAGAGCATTAATCTTTTCTGTGTTCTTAAGAAGGCTTCTTGTTCTTTACAGGACGTAATCTGATTCAGGGACCTAGCAGGATTTTATATGATAATCTATTTAGATTCCATTGGATACAGTAAGTAAGGAGAGCCCTGCTGTCAGGTGAATGTTATAAAGTTTATTTTAAAAGCTTGCTGTGAAAACTCAAGGAGAGGAAAAACCTTTAAACTTATTTCTCTTCTGCCTTCTTCTATTGCTAAAATGAGAGTAAGCGGAATTGACGGTAGAAGAGAAAAGAGTAATTGACTGGGGCATTTTATGGGATTTGATTATCTGTTAAATCCTGACACTTTCTTCTGTAACTCTGTCTGCAAGACTTGATTTTTCATTTTGTAATACAATTTTTTAGAGAAAAGTTTTGCAGAGATAATGAAAGATCGATGCTCAGACATACAATTCTGAGGAGATATAACCAGAGAGGAGCCGGTGTAAACTACTAAAGGTGTTACAAAGAATATGCACTGTTGTGTCTTAGCAAACCAGTTGAGGACACACATTATCTCTCAGGATGAAGCTGTGGAGAAAAGTCTGCCTCTTTCTGTGGGCAATAATCTGATGGGAGAAATTAACCTTGAGTAAGGGAGAATTTGATTTTATGAGCAGTTGATTAAACATACTTTACCCATTGAAATGTTCTAGAAGGTGGGTTAACGTCACTTTGACTGATTAGTAAACTGAACAGCTGTGGGATTAAAAGCTTGCTCAAAAATCTTCACTTCACAGACTCTAAAGCTTGAACCTAGACTGAAGCTGAGTTCCCCACTGTATCTATTAAGCTCCTTAGAACAAGGGAAACATTGTCCCTGTGAGCAGCGCTACTCCTCAGGACAAAATCTAGTACAAACTCAGAATAAATTTGATACTGTGAGCAGATCAAAATTTTGGGGCTTCATCGTTTATTCATCTTCATTGTGTCAGTTACAGATAGTTGTGCCTGATACACAAGTGAGGCAGTTGCACTCCTGTGGAGCACTGAACAGATCACTCCAAGTGGCAATTTCCCATGGCATAAGTATGGGAAAGAAATTAAGCTGTTGTAGTATGCTGATACCATAACACACTGATAAAATGAACACTGACAAAATATCTTGGGCATATGGACAGAAAACAATTGAACTCACTAAAAGACGCTGTGGTTTAGACGTGACGTCAAACAAATGTGTGTGGATGCATTCAGGGTTTGATGATCCGTAGGCAGAAGAAGATGGTGAGGGAGGTATACAGGTTATTTGATAAGACTGAGTGGTCAGCTTCTCTATCTGTGCCTCACTTATTTATGGGTACGCTCCAGATTATATGCTTTTGAGCTTTGCTATGGTAGACTAAACACCAGCTAAGGAGAAAAATTACTGAAGCTAAGGGATACTGCTGGCACAGGAACAATGGGTATAAATAAATTGGATCTAAAATCTACTTGAAAATAAGACATTTCTAAAGACAGGAAAAACTTTGATCTAAATCACATATCTCAAATATTTTCACAAGTCTTCTGCAGAAAGAAGGCAAAGTTACAGTGAGACATAAATAAAATCCTAAAAGATTCGGGATTTTGTATTTGTGTAGAGAAGTAGCAGCCCTAGAAGAGACCTGGATTCAAAGTGTTGGAAGAAAATAAGATGTTAGAACCTGCTCTCCAGAGATGAATTTTCTACACCTTTGACTCACGAGTTACTATTAAATTAGACTACCAAACCCTGAGGCACCTGAAAATGGCATTAGCAGTATTAAAGACGGTAAAATTATACCTTTTAAAAAAAAGAATTCTGTACACACAGCCTTAGGTTATTGCCATATGATACATTGACTTGATCTATAAATCTATGCCAAAAGATCAAACTGATTTCTATGTATATTCAAGGGACCGCCGAGAAAGCTGATGTTATGTGATGTTATAATGAAGGAGCTCCATAAGCAAAAGTGAGGATAAATGGCCAAAGGATGAACAGCTTGTGAGAGTTTAAAGACAGTGCTTCACAAAGGTGAGTAAACTAGACCATTGCCTTAGAGACCTGCATCATTCAAGACAGGAACTGACCAGATTGCATTTATTCCTAGAACAAGTTCAATACAACAATTACCTAAGGCTGTTGCTAAGGCATTTAGAAGAAATTCAGCTTTGTTTGCTGCTCTGAAATGGAGAAAACCTTCACTAGTTAACTATATTTGTAGTCTTCTTATTAAGGAAAACACTTATCAAATCCCCAAAATACAATTTTCTACTTAAAACTTCTATTCTCTTTTTGTACTGATTGTGGAGTGAATTTATATTATCAATTGGTGTAGTCATTTAGAGAGAGGCAAATTAAATGGACATTCAGACAATCAAAACTTTTTTTTTAAAAAATGGCCTATTACTGAAAAATGAATGTTCCTCAGCAGTGTAATGATATTCAGGAGAATGAAATGGATTATCTTCAGAGGTTACATTTTAAATATATAAATTTGAAAAGTGCATAAAGATCTGAGGAAGAATTCAGGAATCATTACGCTGCCTTTTATATGACTGTATATATTGCAGAAAAGGAAGCACCAACTCTAACTCAGAGGCAGTCTTTTTGATAACTTCAGTGGTAAAAACATTTTACCTACAGTCTCTATCCTGATGGGTTTATAAACAACAAAATAATATAAGAGGAAATAGCATGGCATCCTTCTTATTCTATTGTCTACTGTCTTCGCAAGATAAGCCTCATCTTTATGTAAACTTATTGCAGGAGTGACATATTGAGATACATACCACTGAGATGGTTAAACTTTCACGAGCATAAGACGGTCAGAGAAACAATCAACATTATTATATTGTGCATCTTTTCTTTGCCAGTTCCACCTATCGATGGCAATCCCTTATCAAGCAAAAGGACAGTACGTGGGTATAGAGCCGTGTCTGTCAAAAATGACTCATGTTACAAAGTTTAACCAGTCATCAGAAGTGACCTGAACATATATACAAGAACTGATATTTGTTGACTTGTCAGGATAGAAATTTTGACAAAAGAAATTGATCTTTTTAGCATGAAGGATCAGCTACTGTGTATGCTTTATACAGGTATATAGATCTTGAAGATCATCCAGTCATAGGTCAGCAATAATAGTTGGGATTACTGCATTCCTCTAACTACCAAAAAAAAAAAAATTCCAGGAGAGATTTCGTGGCTTGTTTGGTTTTGTTTTTTCTTTTTCTTTTAAAATATGAGAAATTGTTGTTCATTTAATATGATATAAAGTCAGTGGCAAAGCTGGGGCTAGCACTGAGGCAGCTAGAAGCCCAGACCTGCATCTCCAGCTGTCTAATCACAGGTGCATTCCTACATCCTGTGCTCCTGCCTATGGAAGTGGAGAGGGTTGCTGAGGGCTAACTTACGGTTGCTCTGTCAAGGCTAGAGCTGGCAAAAAGACGCATTTCTTGACAGCGAGAATTTAGAGAATATTTGTTGTTCATGTGTAAGACAGCTGACTTATTTCAGGCTGGCTGTGGGGAGAGTTGAGCAAAAAGAATATGTAGATACATTTTTAACTGCCTTTTTTTGGGCCTTTTCTAATTGTCTCAGTTACCCATCAGACCCCAGAGTGCTCAGCACTGCCAGTTTCCCTACTGACTACGCTTCCCAGCTAGCACCCCCCTGGTCTGTGTGTGGGACGATTCACTAAAGAGTTGAGGTTGCCTTTGCCTCTCTCTCTTGTGGATGACGGTCATCGCCACATCCCACGATAGCTTACAAAGGTATAGCACCTTTTCTGTCCTGTTACAGGGCAGGCAGAGAGCAATCTCACTTTCTCAGTCCTTTCTGAGTCTGAGGATCTCCTACAACTAAGAAAACTGGTGTTCAAGGGTCAGACCTTAAAAGCACTGGTAGAGGGCTAACACTGACTAATCATCACTTTCACTTACAGAAAAAAACTTTTACTGCCTCTCTGATTGCCTGCTGATTTTGAAATCTTACAAACATTTTTATTTTAACTTCTGTTAGGAAAGTTGGCTTTATATTAGACCCAAAATTGCTCTGATGATAGTTTTATGGAATGATATAGATCATTTACTTTTGTAAGTAACAAACTGAGCTTCTGCGCTCTCTCTACTTCTAAACATGGTAGGGCAGATGTGTTAATATGATGGTTGATTGGATAACTACAACTTATCACAGGTCTTAGAAATTTAGGACTGTCTGTAAGTCCTAAAAACTGTGCTACAGAATAATCCCCAATGTAATGTTCTGATAATTAAACCCCTCTGACAATTACATCATACATTATCAGGATTAGCCAGATCCGTTACTCATCGCTGGTGCCTTGGACAAAACAAAGCTGGTACGCTAGGGACTGTCAGCTGAGCAGATGCTCCTATGGAAGAAAGCAGCCAAGTACTGTTTATGTAATACAAGCACCACGCATGCTGGAGAAAGATACTGCTGCAGCTTGCACAGTGTTCCCAGAGTTTAGAAACTAGGAAAGGCAGAAATCTGAAAGCACCATATTGACTATACCATATTTGAATACCAATTTATTTGCATGTTCTGCTTCTCTGCTATAATTATGCTTTGCTGAAACCTTTTTTTATGTATATAAAGCACACAGCTTTGCATTTCTTCTGTTTGTAAAAATTGAAGACAATAATCCACAGCACACAGAAGAAAAAAGGGAAGAGTGTTAGTTATTATAAAGGAATACTATGTTAATTGCAGGAGTTTATATCGAAGACTGGGAATGAAAACAAATGTATAGAGATAATTTTACTAGCAATTTAGTGGTTGGTTTTTTTTCTGTTGGTGATGTTGTAGGTTTTTTTGGGTTTGAGGGTTTTTGTTGAGTTTTGGGGTTATTTTTGGTTTGTTTTGTTTTTGTTTAAATAGCAAGATAATTGGAAAATCTAGTAATATCAGGACGATATTATTTCATATTGTTGTTTATCCATTCTGTGGAACAAACTTTCCAAAAAGGAGGTTCCTGAGGATACAACCTTTTTTCTTCACCTTGCTCCTGCTACCAATTTCCCGTCCATGTAAAGGTGGGGAAAGCAAAAGTCTGTGTGTAATAAGAATGTGCTGTTTCCATAGTGTTTCACTCAGGTGGAAACTTTCCTAACAGCTTCTCCTTTTCTGAAGTACAATATTTTATCTGAATGCTTAGTGAGGACTGTGGTAAAGTAGATAGGTCTAGAAGACCTGCTCCAGCCAGGGAGTACTCTTCCAGAACTAATAGAGATTAAGCATCCACATTTTAGAGATGAAATCTTATTATATCCCAGCCTGATGAGACTATGCAATTATTTTCACAGAATAACTGACAGCTTCACATGAAAGTGTGTGTGTGGAGCAGGGATGTCCTTTTGGTTTTTTTCTTTAAAGCAGTTTTCAGGTAACCAAAGTCCTTTGGGCTTCAGAGAAATTCCAGAGACATGTGCAACTGCTAACTAGTAAATACTGAAAAGCTGGAGGGAAGTCTTACACTGAGTTGTGTCAGTCAAGTGCAAGCTAAGGAAATTGGGATTTATCTGTATACTCATTGGACATTGGGAGAGTTAGGATACATTTTCTCTTAAAATCTGGAAGATGTCTAGGTTGGAACCTTTTCAATAAAGGTGTGTCCAATCCTATAATGGGTGAACCTTTTAATTCTAATAAACATTCTCCTTTTAAAAATTTATTCTTTTGTTTGCTATGATATGGTGATGGTTGGTCATTGCCACTGACGTGTGCCCTAGGATTCACACAAAAAACCCTGTATGTCTGAGCAGTCTGGCACATAGGCTTCAGTAGATAACTTGTGTCAGTTTAAAGCCTCTATGTCCTGTACCAGAATAGGGTTGGGAAAATCTCAGATGCTGCAGTTCTCAGCCTGATGTCTTTAATGTAAAGTCATCTTCTTCATTTATAGGTTAAACTGACAAACTGTGAACTGCGCTGGGTGGAGTGCAGCTTCATACTTAATTTAGTACCCACTTCTTGGGGGGTGATAATCACTGGTAGAAAAGTGGGGTAAAGAAATGGACACAATTTTGCCATTAGCCATTGTGCTTTGACAAATGTTACTGCATTTACAAAACCTCAAATCTTCTTCGATTATTGAAACAGTATTTTCCAGTCATCCACTGTCTTGCTATTATTATGGAGCTTTCTCCCTGTTTACAGATGAAGTCACCATGGTATTAATGACGAGGTAAGGCTAAGGGAGGGAGGTGGAAAATGATCAAATACTCCTCTAAGTATGGGCAATATTTTGTATTAATGATTGCAGAGTCTTTACTAACTTTGTGACAAGATCCGGTGTTATACAACAATGTGCTCATGCTGCTTTTCTTTAAACAATCTATTAACAGTGGCTGAATAATACAAAAGAAGGAAATTCACCTTATCACTCCATAATGAGTCATGTTATTTGTTTGGTGTTTTTTTGTGAATATTTGGATTATACTAGTTTGGGGTGTGTCATCAGTTGATGATCATAGACACAAATCACAAAGGAGAACAGCACACGAATGATCTTTAGAAGCTGAACACATTGGGGAGATCACAGACTAAATCACAGACTAATTTCAGGTGCTTTAAGCAAGGTGGGTCATCTAAGTTTGATACTTACACTTTAAATAGTCGCTGGTGAGAGGAAAACCTCTGCAAAGAGTGATTCTGTCATGCTAGGGTAAGTATCCCAAACAGCTAGAACAAGCCACTTACCTGGATGCGGCTCTCTAACTTCACTGACTATAGATAAATCTGGGTGATGAACTTTAACCAGATAACTAACTTTCAAACAACTGTTGTTAGGTGAGGTGAATCCCATCTACAAATTATTGCATGGTTACAGAAGAGTAACACAGTAGAAATCAGGAACACTTCCAAATGGCTGGCAATAGACAATGAGATTTCAGTTAAAGCCTGATTAAAAATGTAAAACAACATTTAAAGGAGGAGAAATTTGTTAGTATTGCAGGGCTGGCTGCAAGCTGATATGCTTGAAAACTGGCTATTTCTACATTGCACAGAGCTGAGGAGACGGTGTATCTATGGTAGACTCTACCCTATTGGTTTAACTATGGAAGGTCAAGAACGCTGCCTTTGAAATCCATTTTGTCTTTTGAATCCCATTTTACAGATAAGGAGACTGAGGCATGAAATAATTCTGGCACTCAGGAATATTCTTTATGAGACTGCTCTTATGAGACTCCGCCTTTGCGGAATTAGGAATGAATATTCACTGGGTGCACAAGGCCAATATAAGCAGCAGCCTTGCTGCTGAGAAACCGGCTGCCCTGAATTCCCCGGTTTGCTCTGGGAAGTGGCACATCACAGCTCCTGTGTGCCAAGGGCAGGCTGCAAGCTGAGGGCTGTCTAGAGAAGTAACATACTCTTCCCTTGCTTCCTCAGCTTGCTCCATTGCTTCCTCTGCATTGTCTAGCTTGATAGAAAGCAGGGTTTTTAAAAGGTAAATATAGTTCACGTAGAAGTTAAATTTCCTGGGGCTTCTTTCCATTCAAGCATGACTGCTGTGCTGTGCATTCACATGTAGCACGAGTTTATAGTCTCATTACTTGGCGCAAGCTATGAATAAAGCACAGCTGAGCCAATAGGTGTGGGAAGAAATGCAGTTTAAACCTTTGCTCTTGCTATGGTGGCATCTCCTGAGGAAAAATCAAACTTTATGTTTCTGGAAAGAACAAAGACAGAATGCATTCCCCTGGCTGTTTGAGGTGATCTCATGCCAACGTGTGACAGCAAACGGCACCAGCCAGCTGCAAAAAGCAGTCTAGGCACCAGGACGACGCTCCCGGAGAGAGGCTCGCTCTGCTCTGCATCTCACCTCCCTTCTGGCTGTACTTATGAGACACAGTCAAGCCCAATTAAAAACATGACTGGAGGGTGTTGCCAGAAAGAGCAGTTTAGTGCCTACAATTAAACTGGTTGCTAATTATGTGGCAGGATTTCTTTTTCTTTTTTTTTTTTTTTCCAGTGGTTAATTTGTTTCACAGAATGCAGTCTGTGTACACATGTGTAAGTGCTTCTGTGTGTGTGCAGAGGAAATGCTGCTCTAAAAATCCCTTTTTTTTTTTTCTTTAGCTATTTTCTTTTCCTCTTTGTTTCCCTTAGTTCTCAAGCTGGAAGTTATACTTATTCAGCACCTCTATCATAACTCAAATTTGTACCAGCATCGCTCACAGAATTTTTACTTCCTTGCACCAGGGCTGCTTTGCTCTCCTGGTGCTCATCTGTGGAGGTCACTGTGGGCCTCACAGTCATTCAGCTGTATGTTAATCTTGAATCCTTCAGCAGACTCTGGACTATTATGGATAATTTTCTTTTTATTGTTGTTCTTTAATTAAACAGAAAATGATAAATTGTTTATGTCTATCGTGCAGTCTACAAATACTCACTTCCTGGTTCATTACCATTATTATATGACATACGAAAAGAATGGGAAGGGGTAGATAAATTGAGCTGCATGCTGATCACAGTTTTGCTCAGAAATCTCAGATATCTGCAATCTGACGGCCATTCAGACACTGCTATCTGGCCTGATCAGATGTCTCTGAGCTGTGACCAAAACCCAGCAGCTTATTTTTTCTTAAGATCACATTTTTCAAAATTATGCATTGAAGATATTATTGATCATTGCTGTGTTAAATATAATAAATTCAAAACTACTTAATTCCACGGATGTG
The DNA here is from genome assembly GCF_000690535.1 of Cariama cristata. Taxonomy (NCBI): domain Eukaryota; kingdom Metazoa; phylum Chordata; class Aves; order Cariamiformes; family Cariamidae; genus Cariama; species Cariama cristata. The sequence continues at coordinate 32,085 of NW_009634233.1, read as the reverse complement.
AAAAAGATAACAAATTACAGGATGAGATCTTTAGGTAAAACACAAGCAAAACTGCCTTCTACAAAGCACATTAAGCATTAGTCAGAAGAACCATAGCCACAGCACAAAATTCTGCTTTCTCTGATGTAGGAAGGTTGTGGGGAGCAGCAGGACATTTAGGGCTCTTTGAAGGTGCTTTCTGCAGTCAGAAAACTCGGCTGTGTCCACTTACCTACCTTTTCATTCTGCTTTTGACTTTTTCCCTTCCACTATTATCGGGCATGCTCTCAGCCTTTCTTCTGTGAGTGGAAGAACTCCTGTTGGTTAGTTTGTTCTTGCATGTGTTATACTATCGAATACTAGGGATGTGAGCTTCCCCTACAAAGGTACTTACATCAATTTAAAGGGAGTGTGAAACATTACTGTTTTGACTTGGTCATATTTGTTTCATCCTTGTGTAAATGAAGAAAGTGGAAAAAGTTGCAAAACTAGGATTTTCAACAGGGATTAGCGTATATGGGCAGTGATAAATGTTTTTCTAACATGTGGGCAGTGACCTGCTTTTCTTTCCTCCTTTCCCTGTTTTGTAAATGTATTTCCATCACTAATGTGCCTCTGTTTCTGGGCCTGCCAGTGGCAAATCCAAATGGTCCATTAACTGTGAAATCAGTTGTCAGTTCTTCTCTCCTGCCTCTAGTTTGGCACACTTCTAAGTGACTTGTTTCATTGATTGCACAGTGATTCTGCACTGCAGAATGAACCTTGACTCACATATCTTGAGGTTAATTCAGACTATACAGTATTTTCTGTCAGAGAAGTTGGCATGTTTTTTCAATAGAAGCAGACTGGCAACATACGCCCAATGATGATTTGTTGTAATAGCAAATGTCCAGATTCATGTTTAAACTGAGATGGGCAAAATAAAGTTTAGGGTTACGCTGGAGGGAATATATATTCAAAAAGATCTTTTTGAGCTTAAGGGACCATGATTGTTGGATAGGCATGTGATTTTGTTGTGCAACTTGAACATATGATATGGTGTGTTTGATTACGTTTAGTGGTTGCTTAATGTTTATAGGAAAGATGAGAATTAAATGCAATTTTAGTTCTTACCCTTACCATCTCACATATTTTCCACATCATTCCATGGTGCAGAGTAAGATTGTTTCTTATATTTAAAGTAGCTCATTAGAGAGCATTGAGCCATGCTCTACAGCTGATAGAGAAATAAAAGCGGTATCTTGCTATCGGTAGACTCCACAGTGATTTTCTTCCCTTAGATGATAGTTCCTTGAACTTGCTGATTTTGTACTGCTTTTAAACTTTATGTCTTTCCCCACATTCTGTAAGTGTGTCTGTATAGGAAGGATCTTTCTTCTCTTTTTTCCAAAAATAGTTTGTAATGTTATTGCACACTTTCCCCAGTGCAGCAGAGAAGTAACTGAATTTTTACTGGTGAAAAATGATTCCTATATACACTTTGATCCTGCAATTCATTATTCTCCTGTCAGTTTGGTTTGTTTTTCACTCTAGGCCACTGTTTCTCAATTGCTTCAAGCTTGCAAATTACTCTGTTCCCAAGATCAACTGTAAAGTGAACAAAAAGATAAAGACCACAGGGACAGAAGTCAGTTCTGGCACAAGAGCTAAGCAGCAAGATTTTCTCCCTGGTATGGATAGCAGTGATGATACTTTCTTAATAATTGGATCAGGACTTGGTATTGCCTGGACTTTCTGTAAATCAGGCTGCATTGACTAATTTTCTGAAAATATTTCAACTTTGAAATAAAACACTGACCTGCAAATGTTGTGATCTTTTCCCAACATATATGGGAAAACATACAGAAAACTTTGCAAAGCTGAATGATTTTTGTATTTATAGCTTTCATGATAAGTACAGAGGAGATAGGTATTATGGGGAAAAAATATCCACATTAAAACAAACAAACAAGAATACTTTTCCCCTATCAGTTATTTTTGCTTCACTTTCAAATGCTTGTATAAACATAAAGAAATAGGCAACCTCTCCCACTAGTAATTAGATATTTTAAATATTATTGTTATGATTATGTGTTTTATGTACAACAACAGCAGTGGCAGTCTGTTTAGACTGTTTTTTTTTTTTCTCCTCATGTTCAGATCTCTTTAGGAAAATGTGCTCTAATTCAGTTGGAAAAAAAAAATATCTTTTCCCACTGATGACAGCAAAATTTTGGAAGCTGTCAAATAGTTAAGAAGAGAAACTTCATCCATGAAAATAGCTTTGCTCAGAAGATTTAGCCCTAACCCATGGTCTTTCCTCTTCCTCCTACTCTGACTTCCCACAGGATATTCCTGTCTCAAAGCCTTACTTCAAAATAAATAAATAAGCACCATTTTAAGTCTTCATTTGAAAAACAATTCATGGAATACAAGAACTTATATTTCTTTATCAAGACTCAGCAGTACATGTCAAGTTATTCTGTTCCTGCATACAACTTTTTTCATTAGCAGGGCTATTCAGATCACAAAGGTGTCACTGCACAGTGTTACGCACAACTGATTACATTTATCTGCTGTCTGCTGAAAGTTAATACAGTTCATCTAACTGTAAGCATTGCTCAATGATGTACAGACAGAATCACTAGAGTTTAAAAAAAAAATCCATCTCCTAATGAAGTAAATTATCTTATGGAGTTCTTTTGCACTGAATTTTTGTCTGATTTAGAAAGGTTGTTATGACATGTGATATTGATGGGTAACTGAGGCACAAAGACGGTCTCAACCAAAGGGGCTACTCCAAATGGTTTCATCCTTAGATGTTTTTCCATTTTCCTTCCAAGTAAATTGCTATATAGTTAATCCAAGACTTAACTAACAGTTTATTAATGGTGGGGAGAGAATACCAGAAATAAGGACTTCTACTCTTTAGCTCAGGATGTGTTTTAACCCTTGTCTGACATATGCAGTATAGTTTACAGGAAGGCATGGCTATTTCTTTGGATCCTATAATTAAAGACTTAAAGAGTTAATCACATAATAAATGTTGTGTGAAAGCTATCCATATTGTAAATTTTCTGAGCAATAATGTGATTGAATTTAGTTATGAATAGACTCAAGAAAATAGTACTATCAGTGAAGTAAATAGTTTTGTCTGCATCTTCATGAATTTTCAGAAAATGACATTAGAAGGATTTATTCTTAGCTGACAGCACAGATCTCGTGCTGCTATCTAGTTTATCTACATATACAACTTATTTTGTATAGGTATGTTGCTAGGTTATGATAATACATGCAAAATTATTTCTAGTTGGTTAGGCACCAAGATGTAGGGTTCATATGTGATGGCTGTAGGGTCAGATTCCGATCTCCCTTATACTTGCTGACTTATTAAACTTAATGAGGATGACTAAGTATAACTGAGGATAGAATTTGTCTTATGCTTTTTTAAATTTTTTTTTTCACATTTTTTTTTCAAACACTGGCAGAGCTATCTGTTAAACTTCAGTAAGCTTATTAGTGCGAGGCTATATGCAATGCACTGCAGTTGAGGACTGAGGGGAGATGCAAAGGAATAAATGGCCATTTTTTCAACACATGGTCTGGCATGTGCAGGTGAAAGGGTTCAGAGTGGGAGGGGCTCTTCTAGCAAATTTTTGCTTCAAACTTGGTTTAAAGCTGCTTCATACACAAAGATTAATGTGTAGGTCCACTTTGATCACCAAGTATGACATCTTCTATAATAAAGAATCCATGAATTAATTTCCGTTCCATTTGAAGACTGTCTTGCAAAAACTGGCCAAACACGTCTAGCTTCAAATTCTGCCTATTAATCTCATTGAGAGTTGGTTTTATAGATTCAGGAGACTTTTTTTAAACTTCTGCTCTACATGGGCAACAGAAATTTAATAAGGTATATAGAATGTGATCAAGTAATGTTTTGTCCTTCAGTTCTTTAAGTCAGATTGATAATTTTTTGACTTTTACAGTGAAATATTTCCTTTTTCTGTATGTCCTTGAAACTTTCCTGTGAGCTCTTTGCCATCTATAACATCCCTGAAATGTACTCAGCTGAAAGGAGTTAGCATTCCTATGTTAACTACTGCCAAATGCAGATGCAATCTGACCTCTCTGCTGCTGCTTCACCTTCTGTAATTATACACCCAAGGATCACCTTTTTGACCCTACCATTGCAATTGCCTCTACCATCAGCAATTCCTTTTCAAAGACCGCATCTAAGCTTACCTGCAAGAGAACACCAGGAGACACCCCAGATCCTGCTTGCTCCTTGGATAACAAGATCGTGTGCTTAGATTTCACTTAGATGGAGACAGGGATGTGGGAAATGGCTGGTGCATATCTAGATAGCATGCTAATGGGAAGTCAGGATGCAGCAGGAGCCAGCACCTGCATCTGGGAATTCAGAAACACTCCTGGACTTTAGATTCCAGATATAATCAAAGAAATTTCTCCCTGGGATTGCCTCTTACATTGTTTGATTCTGGGTATATTTCCTGAACTGCTTACTACTTCTTAAACAAAATCTGGATTTTGTCCTTCTGTGTTATTTGCTTTTATGCTGTGTTACCTTTTATCAACAGTGATTTTGTTTTAGTTCAGATAACTTCTAAAATTTCTCTTAAGTGTAAATACATAGATAAAACCCCCATATATATAGTAGGGATTATGTAGCACGCCTCAAAATGTAACAGAGAGTCAGTTTTTAATCCTTTTTTTTTTTTTTTTTGGTTTGCCATGTCTGTTTTTCTATTTCCTTTATTTAATCGGAATGTCCTGCATTACCAAGTCAGACGCTGGCAGAAGCATCAATATTCGTGCATTTATTAACTAAACTTTTAATCTTTTAGACAAAAATAGCAAGTTAGTTTGACAAGACTTGCTTTTATAAGCCTTTGTTGATTGGCATTAATTGCCTTCCATATCTTTAATTTTTTATTAATCAAGTCCCATATTATTCATTTCATTATTTTGCCTGCTTATTTCAGTCTCACAGCCCTATCGTTACTTAAGCTATACCACTTGTTCCCCAGCTCTTTCAGAGCTTTCATGGTGTCCCAAGATGTAGTAAAAATGAACAGTGATGGTTCAGATAGCTCCTTTCTATGATACTTCTTTAAAACTTCTTTTACACAAGTTTTCCAGACCTGCTGATCCTACATATGTATTTTAAACTAGTGTTCCATGTTTCCTTACTAATGGCTGAAATAAAAATCACCATTCAAATCTCATCAAGCTTTTCCCAAGGGCACAAGAGATTTATTTACTGAACACTTCTGCCCTTCCTGAGGTCTTACCATTATTAATGAGAATTCTACCAGCTCTCATAATGAACTAACGCCTCTGTTGGAAATTTTTTGTTTCAAAAAAGCCCCCTCCATTCTCTTGCTCTTATCTCTGTTGACCATAGATTCTTCCAGGAGTTATTTTAATTTATACATTTTCTACAAATCCAATTTTCTGATTTTTATTTACTAGTAGCATTTTTCTTTTTTCTGTTTTGTTAAATTTTAAAGCTATTGGTAATTCTCTCTAAACTAGGTTATTTTATTATTTTTTTAAGTTGTCCTTTGCTGAGTATTTAATAAAGTTCTAGTTATCATTCATGTATTTCTTATTGTTTTCTACCCTCTCTGATGATGTTGCACATATCTATTTTTAGACCGGTTTGTTTATTTTATCTAAGCAGCAAATTTCAATATTCTTGATAAGGATTTTGGTGTCTTCACGTGATTATAATAGGAACACTGTACTGAAGATATATTGCTCTTTAGTTTTGCGATCAGCTGTTATCTAAGTCAGGGCAGCTAACAGAGTGTTCTTCCATGGCTTGTTTAGGAAGTCATCAAAATGGTCTGTGGTGTGTCTAGAAACAATAGCTAAATGTAAGTACAGCATATGACATCCTCCTAATGTGCTGGGTGCTCCTGGGGTCTTATTCAGAACTGACACAGCACTCATGCTCAAAGCTGACATGACTCTGCGTAGCATCGTACTCTGCTTTATAAATCGACTCTAAGATAGCCAATGTTAAGGAGGGTGCCATCCATATGGCTTCATTTCTGGTAGAAAAAAGTGCCTCAACTGAAAAATATGAAAATAACTTTCAGATAATCATCTTTATTTTCTAGGATACCCTCATTCCTATATACAATACAATCAAGGTTTCAAGCCAGGAAATAGCAGGGTATTTGCCTATTATGCCATAAATGTAATGAAAACAAATCTTTTTCAAAGGTTTGCTCAATAGTTAAAGACAGAATGCCTATACACTCAAGGAACAGCAGAAGCAGTCCATGATGCTGATTGTTAGCATAGTAAGTGCAGATTTCAGATTTGTAAATGATTCATGTTTTGCGATGAGACCATTTATAGTAATCACGAGGCTATCACTCGAGAGTTGTTCGGATGACATCTTAAAGTGCAGTCCTGTCATAAGAATATTACATGTAAAAGTCACCACAGAGTCCATGGGAATGTGATGGAGGACTGGTCCAGCATAGGATCAGAAAGCAGCTTTTATCAAAAAAAGTTATTTTCTTCAAAGAAAGGGAAGAAATTCTATGCCTTGTACCTTGTAGGTCAACATGAGTTTCTCAAGAAGTACCTTCTTGCCTTAAAAAAAATCCTTGTGAACTGTTTTTATGCTATAAATGGGGGCTCCATCCTGCTCAATATCTTGTCTTCGGCAAGCGATGGGGTAATTTCCTGTGGGAAGTCTGGTAGAACCTACAGAAATTGCAAGGTTTCCTTATGTAACTTTCTGGGTTGCTGGCTGAGGGAAGAAATAGTTTTCTAGTAGTATTCTAAGGCTTTACTATCAACACAGGGACAGAGGGGTTTTTGAACAAAAGTTAAAAGTGACCTCCTCTTTCCACTCGTCCCACAAAACCCCCAAACCTAGCCACTGTTTAAATTCTATTTTTCTTTTTGATCTGTGAATTAACTTAACTCTGATGTGTGTAATGATTGACAGGTAATAAACTGTTTTAAGTTACTTGATGGACCAGCATATGGAGCTAAGGGGAACTGGAAACAAACAGAAAGGAAGTGGTCCCGACCAGCATATGGAGCTAAGGGGAACTGGACTTGAAACAAACAGAAAGGAAGTGGTCCGTCCTGCAATGGACAACAGATTCGGGAGACTCATCACCAAAGGGCCCTGTGGGTGTGAGGAGCTTGCATGGGATCGGAAAAATCCCCTGAAATGAAAACAGATGATGGGAGAGTATTGGGGAGGTGGTGAATTAGCACATATGCTTGTTCTGATTGTATTCTTCTGTAGTTACTCAGTAATGTTACTGTTTGAGATGACAGGACACAAGGGAGATGGAGTCTTTGTTAGCGGACCCTTAATACAGTGCAGCTCTCTTAAATTACGTCTTAGAGGTCATGGAGACAACAATCAGTATCTTTGTTTCATGTTACCACCAGTACTTGATCTCACTTGCAAGAACTGATGGCCAAAACCTCTGACTAAATTAATTTAGCCTTGATCCCACATACGCTTCTTAAGAGTCCATTTTAAGTATTTTGGGACCATTCCTGAAAATGCAAATGTATTATACAGTGAAGACAGATGAGGTGCTCTTCTCCATGTGGTACAGTAATTCTGTGTGCCCAAAGGGAAACAAAGTCTTGTTTCCATTTATCTTCCCTTTAATGTATCTGTGCTTGCGTGGGTATAGGATGTGGACTTAGGTGGATGCAGATGCATACAGCACTTTCCAAACTGAGACTTTTTGCCCAGGCTTAAGACTGTAATATGTCTTCTGACAGTGAGTTATCACTTACTCTGTAATTTCACAGATTTCAAGTGAACAACCTGTGGAGTAAGAGGCTACTCAACATCATCCATAGTAGTAGAGTTGAGCTGGATAGCAAGCCCATGTTAATGAGTACGGATTCTGTGAGAATTGTGGTAGACAATAGTTTATTTTTCAGTCTTCCTTTAGTCTCCCCTCCTTGGACTAAAATAGGCAGGTAGGATTTTTTGTTACTACCAACCAGAGTAGTAGCCTATCTGGAAGATTTTACTTTTGGAATTTCTGCCCTGCTGAAACATGTTTCCTGCCTTGTCAAGCAGTGCATCTCAAACAATAGTCCATCTGCTATGAGAAAACCACCATGTATTGCAGTAGAAATTGGCCTAGATTGATACTGTAGAAAGTGGGATGCCAGCACTGACACATCTGACCGGACTAATATGCCTGCTCCAAAATTGTCAAAGGGTATGGAGTAGTTCAAAGAGAAATCTTCAAGAAATAGCAAACAACTTTTTTTTCACATTTTGCACTCCCTTTCTTAAATGTTGCTTGTCTAACTGATTTCAGAATGGTCATAATAGATACTGTTATTAAAAGCTTTCCCTTCCTAAAAGGAAAAAAAAAAGCAAGATATTATCGATTATTATCTATGAAAACTGCAATAATTTAACTTGGGTCTTCTGAACCGTCCAAAAAATCTGAATTAACTTCATTATTCCTAACATTCAGTGCCTATGACTAGCATCTCAAGGAATACTAATTTTGATTACTCTTTTCCAAAAAGAATAACTCGATGTTTAAACATAGTGAATTGGAATATCTCTATATAGGAGAAAAACTAAAACATTCAAATGAGTTTACTTAATTCTTTTGTTCGGTGCTGTTATATGAATTGGAGATTTGTGATATGCTTGTGCACGAAGAAACCACAATCACATAAATGGACACACACGTGCATTACCTTGCATGCATGTGTATATCTACAGATACATGCATATGTCAGGAGTTATTGCTGTGCTTCATAACTTTGCACTCTCACTTTGAAAGTTTAGATTGAACGGTAATGTACTGATCCAAGGCTAATGTGAAAGGATTAATACCTTTCCTGATTTTTGACAGGGAGAAGGAAAATCTATGTTCGTAATAAGCTAAACCATATATTTTACTGAAAGTGACATTTGCAGAATGATTTTATGAAAATGAGGCTGCCGTTCTTTTCTGATGAAGTTCACTATCGTTTGGTATCAAAGTAATCTTTTATAGATTAGTGTGTGTGGTATTGGCTCATAATGGTTTGTGGTTATTTTCTTATAACAAAGTAAACTCCTGTGAAACACAGAACTGGCCATTACTGTTACAACCACAGCAGCTAAAATAAGTTCTGCTCTCTGTTGAGATTGAAAGAGACCTAGGGGTGATTCTCTTGGGCCAATTAAACCATGTTGGCAGCTATTCGTTCACTGCCATGTGTCTGCTCCGGTTAGCACTGATTGAACTGGTGGCATGTAAAGGAAGCCTGTCAATGTAACTCCAGAAACTCTGGTGCCGAATGGGTGAAAGAAGAGAATTCTATTAAAGGCACATTGTCATTTCTACATTCCTCTTTGAAGTTTTACATAACACTTGGAGCACTGGGAGGGCTTAAGTATCTGTTGTCAAAAACCAGTAAACTATTCCTTTAGAAAGACTTGAAGAACATATCACCTCTGAAAATCAGACCATTGATATCTGTTTCCTTAATATTGGGGTTACAGGTTTAAATTTAAGTATTCCCGTTCAGCAGTTCCCATAGCAATCTCTGTTCTTGGTCTTTCCATAGAGCATGTGTGCCCTCACTTCTTGTGATAATGCTCACTGGGCCAGTGTCCTCCACAGGATGACAGGACCTGAACTCCACTGACTCCATGGAACCACGCAAAGCTACTTATATCAAGACCAGATAAGACAGTTTATAAAGTATGCTTAATTTTATCAACTACATTATTGTAATGCAGAGGTTTCAACTTTTCTGCTAAATCATCTCCCCTGTGCAGAGACAGAGGCTGTTCTTTCTGGAGGGAAGAGCAGGAGGGAGGGAAGCAGTGACTCCAGGTTCTAGAGGTCCTGCAGATTTTGGGATGGCATTTGCCACAGGGGTAAGTGGCATCCTTGTCTCCTGGCTTTGTGCAGGGCACAGATTCTTCCTTCCTGCTTCCAAGATCAGCTGAGTTCAAAACACAGACAGAGCTCATCCTGAAAATAAATTAATTTACTCCTGTGTAAGAGGTAGCTGCTACGCCTGTAAAAGCTCAAAGCCTCCTATCCCTGTTGAACTGGGTGTACTCTTAGTCTGAAAACCTCTGTTTTAAAGGAAGGAGAAGCTAATGCACTTGCTCGCAGGATACCATGTTATTCCACACCCTCCATGCTGTATTTAAGGGTATAACTGAAATCTGTGGTCTGACCGGTATTTACAAAGATCAAGAGTGGCTTTCTTAATACCCTTTCTCCCCTAGGCACTAGGGTGATATTTCTCCTGTCCAGTCACTGTCTAAACTGGTCTCACTTCTGTTTTTTTTCCTAAACATTGCAGCTAAAGACCAAAAAGATTGAAGGGATGTAATTTCTTTTGTCACCTTGAAAAACGTTATTCTCTTAGCTAAAGAGCTGCTATGAAATTTGAAATGATTTGTTGCAATAGTTATCATTACATTTTAAAAAAAGTTTTTACACAAACATCTTGGTTTTTTTTCTGGATTGAAAATGAATGTTAAGAAAAAAAAAATAATAGGTTTGTCCTAGAAAATTGGTAGAGAGTTTTGTCTTTTTAATAGTGATTCAGAAGACTTCTTTCAGCCCTTTTTGAAACTAAATTTTTGATGCATTTAAATCCCTTCTTAGTAATCCTTTCCACAATACTTACAATAAGTTTTAAAACTGGTAATCCAGAGAGTTTTGGAAACCTAATGTAAATTGCTTAAAGGACAGAATGACAGCCTTAACCATATAAATCATGCTAGGAATAAATGGTGTCTTTTTATTCAGAAAAGACTTCCTTGCATATTATCCTAAACCGTACTAACAAGCAATCTCTTTATCTGACATAATTTATAGTGTTATGATCTTTGTCATATCATATATGCACCATCCACTGCCTCCTTCCCATTTCTTTTAATTTATCATTTTAGTTTCTAGGTTGGCATCCTGTCTCATCAGTACTGACTTCTTCCTGGCTGCATGAGCGATTTCCTTGCACGTGGTACCTTTGCCTACAGACAAAATTATCGCCCTGCAGTAACTGTGTTGTAATCATGTGCCAAAGCTCAACAGCTACATTTGAGGTCAGACCGTGCATATGGGGAAGACATCAGAAAAAGGCAACTGCTGCCAGATTTAGGGTCAGGTCCTCATCTTGCTGTTCAGCCAATGACTATATCCGTATTAATGAACTAAATAGGGCTAGAAGAAGTATGGGTTTGAGCCTGACTGACGTCTTTGATTGTACATACTGCTTGGTTATCAACATGCTCACTGGCAGGTTTTTGACCCATGCCAGCTGACATTTTCCTAGGTCATGACCAGACCTGACATAAGGACACTACTCCTGGGAGGCAATATGGACAAGGTGTCTTTGGAGGGTGGAGGAAAAGAGCATTTCCCATGCCACTTTTGTCTCAGGGTTTGCCCCCTCTCCCCTTTATTTGCTAGCGTAGGTGTAGTTTGCATACAGAAAGTGTAGTCTTTCTGCATATCCCTCCATCCTACATTGTCCAACAAAGACAACAGAAGAAGAAATAACTTTCTGCTAGGATGAACAGGAGAGAAAATAATTTGCTACTTAGGCTATCAGATCTATCTGGAGCAAATGTGTAGTGGAGTCATGCTTGAGACCTTTTCCTGAGGTAAAATACAACATGCTGGATGTGCACAAACCTCATCTTACAACTATCTGTCTTCCTGCTTTATGTGGTTTTGGATTTTTTTTTGCAGTTTCATTCTGTTTTGTTTTTCTTAAGATGAAATATCTGTGTCCAATTAACCCATTTGTGCAACATGAAAATGTGAAAGTTAAATATTTAGGCACAAGCTGGCAAGTTTCTTAATTATTGTATGCATATTATACCCATGTGACAATTTTTGTTGTAAAACCACTACATTTATGTCATTTTTTAATTAAATGTTCCTTTTAAAGGTATTTAGCAAAATATCCATACATGCCTACTCTTGGGATTACTGACTTTTATTACCTTAAGGATGTCATAGAGGCAATTTATGAGAAAATTCAATGTTTGGGTTCTTTTTATTCCCTTTGCGATCCTGGTTTTGATAATAATTATTAAAGTACTGTTCAGCTTAATGGCTTTGCAGTAAAAAATAACAATGCAGTAGAGAGAAAAAGAGATTTATTGGAACCACAGTACAAATAAAATATTATTGCCAAGTTTGGTGTTTTTCTAAAGGCTATGTCTATACTAGTAAATAAAATGGGCCAGAGACTATTCTCTGTCCCTGAGGACAAATGATACGGCACAACCCACCTTTATACAGCTAAATTCTCTTAACTCTCAAAACAAGGTAACCACATCCAAACTGCCTGTTGGGAGTAATCCTTAGAGCACGCCATCCCCAGATCATACTCCAGGACTGTTTGGGATGGTGTTAATTGGTTTACATCCAAAAGTCTGCCAGGAACTGTGCTAACAGGGTGGATGCTTCTGTGTTCTTGCACAGACTCTGTTGATTATTAGTACAGTCACAGCCGTATTTCTACAGAAAACTGATCTCACAGCGCAGTCAGTGATCAAGGGCTGTGGTAACTGCTCATGGCACTTGTTCAAGTTCCAGCTCACTGCTAGGACTTTTAACTCAGAATAAAAAATTGATGGATTCAAACACTGATATTCAAAATAAAACACTTCCTTGGTTTATAGCATCTCTTTGGACAAAGGAGTGAATTCATATCATGTAGCTGAAAGATGAGTTGCCCTCAAAAGATGGCTAAAAACAATGGATAAAGAGAAATTAAAACCCACACAGCTCTAGCCTTACTAGAAACACCTTTATTTTTAATATTCTAAACTCTGAGGGATTCTGTGAAATCTAAGTCAGGCTTCTAAACGCAGCTTGGCTTTCATTGCACTTTAACCCTTAAACAAGAAAAGAAGCAATAAAAGAGGTAAATGAATTTGCTTGAAGCTCGTGCTGAGGCAAACGGTCCTCAAACAGGTTTACTGAAGAGCTAGCTAAGGTGTTTCTGCACTGTGGTGAACTGTGCAGCACAGATGCACCCTGTGCAAGACATAAATCGTTCCCTGCTCACCCACCGCCTCAGGAAAGAAGCAGCTTTCAGGTTGGTAGTGTCAGCGTTCATGCAGTCTTGCAGGCTGAGCCATGGCACGCTGAAAGGACAAGGGATGAAGGTCAGGCAATGCCCTATCCCTCACACCGCTCAGGTGAGCAGGGTGCCAGGCACTGAGAGATGTGCGATGCGCATCCCATTCGAGAGAACGAGGCAGTTTATAGGGAAGACCAATGCCTGCAATTCAGGAAAGTGCTTGAGCACATGCTCGGTGTTCATGCACTTGACTGTATGAAACAGAATCTGAGTAATTTCCTGGACTGGGTTCTGAATGTGCAAAGAGTAAGAAAAATCTCCTGAGAAGGAGAGATAAAGGCACCAGGGTAATAGAGAGAAGACAATTATGCCAGCTTTTATTTTAAAACACTGAGCTATAAATGTGAACAAGAGCAAAATGGGAAAGCAATTCAAAGCACTGGAGGAGGCAGGCAGCCAAAACATTTGTCTGAAAATGTAGCTTCCTTGGTACTCATTGACTAGAATGGTTTGTGTTTGTAACTTGCTCTGAATTTTGTTTGACTTGAATATGATTTTGCTTTTGCAATCAAAAGCAGCCAAGGCCTAATGGATACAGTACTTTTTTTTTTACTGTCTTCTGCTTAAAAAAAATGCAGCAGTTTAACTTTTTTAGAAATGAGGAATGACAAATTAGTCTGTCTCTACAGTAAATCTGATGGATTGAGAGACTCATTTCTTTTTTTTTTTTTTAGAAAAATTGAACTTGTCATCCTGTTAGACAGTTTGCACCTCTCTGGTCAGTACTTTTTTTTATTTAAACAGGCTGTGGATCTAATCAGATGTTTTTCAGAGAGCTACTCCAGTAGAAAGTCTTTGGAGTCTTTCCATAGCTCTGGACAGAGAGTCAGCGGTTATGAAAGGAATGACAACCACAAAGCCTACAGCTAGCAAAGACTCTGCTAGCTTCAATGTGGTGTAACAGCTGTGTTTGATGCCTCTTATAGCTCTTGCTAGGACAGGTTGAGTAGTTCCAGCTTCCTCAGTGCTGGAGAAGTCATTTTACCCACAACAATTCTGCATAGCTAGAGATGGACTTTCATCTGAGGAGCACAACAAAAAGGACATAGGTTTGGGTCACACATTGAAATGAGTGAAATTCCAATTGGATATATACAAAAAAGGAGCAGGATGATCACAGAGGCAGTATGGTCTCCGTCTTTTAAGATTTTACAAACCTGACAGGAAAACACTTGCTTCAATTAAATTTAAAGTTGGCCTGTTCTGAGCAGGAGGTTGGACTTCCAGAGATCCCTTCAAGCCTAAATTATACCATGATTCTAATTTTAATACATTACAGAAACTTAGCAAAGGGAGATTAAAAAAAAAATAAATAGAAGTAAACTATCCTTCTCAAAACTGTTTTGTTTATGATAAATACTATCTACATTTCATTTAGAAACAAAAAAATCCTGGTCTTAATAGTTCAGCATCTCCATAATTTCTATAAGTCATCCAGATACAGACATTGCTAGATGAAACAATCTTCAATTATCATTTTACTGGCTCCACAATCTATTTAATATTGTCTGTGGGAAGACATACACCAACACCGTTTTTTAAATTACATATGTTAAGAGGTAAATTACACCCAAAACGTTTGAAAATTATGTTAGACCTCAAAGAGATCCAGTAGTCTTGATACCGTACACTATGAATTTTTTTTTCAGCTTGAAGCCCTGGGCTTCAGATTTCAGCAGACTCCAAATTCAAAGGAAGATTAAGGAAAATTACAATGTTTTCTCTGCTTCTTAGTCAAAGCCATTAATCCCACAGAGGTTTTCATGGCTACTGTGGTACAACAGCAGCTGCATTGAAAAAATTATTTTATGGAATCAATGAAAATGTTAAAGAAGGGGAATATGAAAGAAAAGCCTTCTGCTTTAACAAATTTGCAATATGAGTTTTAAGATGAAAGAGAACCACACACACAGAAGCAGAAAGCAGACCAAGCGTGTACCACAGCAAGGTATTTCCGAACAGCTTCATAAGCGACTGCACTTCTTTTAAATGGGCTTCTCATCCTCCCACAAGCAGCATGGGGAAGCTCAAGTTTAAAGGTGGCCCTGAAAGATGGTGAAAATTTCTCAGAGTGAAAAATGAAAAGCAAAGCACAGTGGCTAGTGCAGGGCCTGATCTATCATCAGTTTATCATCAGATAAACAAGGGGATCTAAGAGATCCCTAGCTGTCATTAGCATTGCAAGAGCGCTGGCCTCACATCACGGCATGACCCAGGGTTTCTAGACAGGTAACAAATTTTGGCTGAGTTTTGTGAAGGAATCCAGTTCTTAATCACCACAGTCTTGATACTTTTTGTAAGAACAAAATAATCTTTCCTGGTGCCACATTAACATTTAATCAATTTCTGAAACGTAAGTAAGCAGGCGAGTGTGTCTCTGTGTGAAAAAGCTGCAGAAAGAATGCATGCAAACGAGAGAGTGGAAGCATTCAGAATTAAAGTGTTTTAGGTGAATAAGTAAGTACATCTGCATCACCTTTTATCATTGCACAGTCACTGTTTATAGCAACCCAAAATGCAATACCTGACTTCTACTATAACACTTTTGTGTGTAACATTAGTAATCTGCCAATTTACTCCGGCTAAAAATCTGACCTTTATTAATGTTTACCATTATAAATTAATTTCATAGGAATTTTCTCTGCTCATTGGTACATTTAACAGGTGTCAAATATATTTCTTTCTTTCTCCTACATTTCTATAGAGCAAGGTCAGCTTTCTGTAGGGTTCATAGCAAGTCAGCGTGGAAAGGCAGTATCATCCATCATTTACGTGTATTTCCTCATTAGTTACACGGGTATTGCTGTTGTTGGCTTTATAGTTATCCTTGAAAATTTCACCTGGTTAGATCGGTCCGTCCTGTGCTGCCCTCCTAAATTTCACCCTCATTTGACTTCTCACGGAAATGAGAAATATTTACACTGCTAGAGAATACTAATATTTTACCTTTAAACATAATCTTTAAGCTCAGCAGATGTCACCATTTGTAACTGAACACATTTAAAGAAACCATGTTTCTTTCTCAGATGTTTTGGAAGGTGGTGTAAGTTGGATGAAGTTCTGGACTGACATCTTTTTCAGTGAATACTCTGGTTTTGGCAGTGTCAAGCTGTTTCAGAAAGCTTTGTTGATCTCCCTCACTTGCTTTAGTGTGAACTGAAAATATTTTTTTTTAAAGTGTAATAAAATCATAGCATTTTGATTTTGCAATTGAAAATAGCTTCATTATTATTATTATTTAGGATTTTCTTTCCATTTAATTTTAAAAAATTAAATACTAGATTCTCATATTCAGGGCAAACATTGTAGTTCAGCTGAAGCAAAAGATTATTTTTTAAGTATTTGGTTCAGAGAAAGTATTTTCAGCTATCTTATTTTAAAATAAATGTTGTTAATATTAACTTTACTTTCATTTGCTTTAACTGTAAAAAAAGAAGCTGGCAACACAGCTTTAATTTTAACAGGATCTTTAGTAATGAGGGCAGCTGCTCACTAGAAAAATGGCTTTCATTTATTCACTCATTTCATCATGGACACCTAATGTGATTGACAAATGTGTCTATTCAGGTTTTTCACTTGTTCTGACATCCTAGTGCTGGCAGAACTTCATTGAATTACTTGAGAAAATCAGACTCTGATGCCACAAATCAACAGGTGCAAACTTATGAATATTGTTCGCACCAAGCACTGTGGAAATAATCTTAAGAGAATAATTATGCGAGAAGTGATGACGGGTCTTTCTAATAGAGAGTCAGCAGCCAAGTCATGGATAGTTTGCAGTGGGTTGCTGAGATCTGACTGACTGCCCAAAGCCAGTGAGGGAGCATGAAAATTCTGCTGCAACGTCTCTGATACTCACACTTGATTATATCATTTCATTTACCCACTGACTGAGCTGATTAGGTGCCTCAACTCTCAGGCACTGTAACACCTTGCTTACTGATGCATGAATTAGTACTTCAGAGCAGTTTTGTTAGATAGCCAGAGTCAGTCAGTCCTTCCTCCCTGACCCCGGCAACAGTCCTGTTGATGTCCAAAACCTATGGAATGATAATCCATGGAGTGCAAGAGCATAAGGTGATATATTAAGTCTGGATATCTAACTGTAAAACACTAACCACAGAATTCAAGTTCTATTTTCGCCAAGATTTCTTCTTCCAAAGTAAGTTCAACACATCAGTCATGCCTTTTTCTTTACCCAGGATCTTCAGGGACCCCTCTACTCTCTACAGGATTGTATTTCACAAGCCATCTGCTGAGAATCAAGGAAAACTCTTATGCTTCCTCTGTCCTAGCCTTCCTCTTGCAGGATAACACAGCCACAGGTCACAGCTGAAAATTCCTGAAAAAACCTTCCTGTTTTCTGCTGCTCTTCAGCTCACTCAAGCTGTTGCTGACTTTTATGACCCAGACCTCTTCAGGCTGATACTTGACTACGTGTTCCTGGGTAGTAGTCGTATTCTAAAACACAAGTAGGTGACTACACAAGTGGCTGAAGTGATACTCCTTTTGTATAACAGGTTTTACTCCTAGAGATTGTACTCTACCAGCATGCAAAACTTACACTAGCTTTACAGAAAATACAGAGCCATCAGTAAAGGAGCTATTACTGAACAGCGTAACTAATGAGAGAGACTTTCTTGACTTTGATTATTACTACAATCATTTTTTCCCATACCTGATCTAGAAGTGATCCATATCATCCGCTCATTGCTCTCCTACATTGTATTTCTGCTTCCCTTGATTTTCACGGGAAGTCTCTCATCTGTTCACCAGACAGGCAGGAAATTTCTATCCTCACCACAGTGTGAGTACTCTAGACAAAGTCTATGAGCTTGAAAGACACAGCCATTGTGAATGATGCTATCAGCAATAGGGAAAGCCAACGATGATAAAAGCATTTAACCAGAAGCGAGGATGAAAGTGTGGGAGTCTGTGTTTATATAGCGGTATTAGTTTTCTAGGAAGTAGACAAAGGAGGGAAAAAGAAACAGCAGGCTTTAACCGGGGCACCAGAGCAGTTACCACACCTTGCTGAGGATAAGATTGAACCCTTCATCTGGATCTATTAAGGACACAGATACACAGTGTGGTGTATATGGTTGTCTGCAGGAAGAGATCCTAACAAGATCTGAATTCTTTTGCTGTTTCCTGGAAGGAATGAGAAAAATTCATTGTTTTCAGCAGCAGAGAACTTCCTGTACTACATGGCTATGGTCCAACAAAGCATGGAAACAAATTGTAAATGCAGCTATGGAAGGAGTCAACATACCGTTGTAAAGCTAGAAGTCAGGTGTCTCTCTACTTGCTTGCTTGAATTAAGTCTAATATGCCATACTTCTTACAAGATCAAGCCAAAAGATGAATGAACAAAGCAAAAAATGATCTTCAAAAATGCTAGTATAAAGATTTTGTGAAGTATATATATATCTTATGTAAACAATATAAAAAGGATTGTCGTTAGGCTAAGCAGTCTATATCAAGTCTATTAGGTATCTTCTTCTTCAGTTTGCTATCAAAGAAATTATTTAATTTTAAATCATACTGTTTAAGTAATTACTTATTCTAATTACTTTAGGCAATGAAATATATTTATACCTTTTTAACGGCAATTTCTTAATTAGCATATTTTCATTAATCAAAAAAATGAATAATTTAGAAATATAGTAACAGATGAATTATGCTAAGAGAGGTTTTGTCTGTGAAGAACAGTTTACCCATTTTTCTCATATATAGTACTGGGCACTAGCCCAAGAGCTTTGTTGTCTGGACTATGGAAACCAGAGGGCTGCAATATCCTTTAGTTGGCACCTTTGCTTTGGATCTGTTAATATAAGGGCTTCTGCTGCTTCCAGATTCCCCCAGCTATGACTGGTCGAGACCTGGTGCAAGTTAGAAAAGCCTCAAGGCTGCTCTACGTTATAAAAGGCATATGGTCCCAAAAGAAACCTGTTACATAAGCGAATGTCTCATTTGCAAGGACGCAATGCTCTCTAAGTGAGACTGTGGATGATTGCTTCTGTCTTTGTCCTAACGAACATCCTGGACAATGATGGTTCATTCAGAACTAGGCCGGCCAGCAAAATTCAAATTCTAAATATCACATTCTCTGAGGTGCGGTTTTGTTGCACTTACCCCTTTGAAAATAAACAGTAACTTACATTACTGAGGTGCTGGAGTGTGTCCAAAGAAGGGGAACGAAGGTGGTGAAGGGTCTGGAGCACAAGTCTGATGGGGAGCGGCTGAGGGAGCTGGGGGTGTTCAGTCTGAGAAGAGGAGGCTGACGGGAGACCTGATCGCTCTCTACAATGACCTGAAAGGAGGTTGTAGTGAGGTGGGGGTTGGTCTCTTCTCCCAAGTAACAAGTGACAGGACAAGAGGAAATGTCCTCAAGTTGCACCAGGGAAGATTTAGATTGGATATTAAGAAAAATTTCTTCACTGAAAGGGTTGTTAGGCATTGGAACAGGCTGCCCAGGGACGTGGTGGAGTCACCATCCTTGGAGGTATTTGAAAGAGGTGTAGATGGGGTGCTCAGGGACATGGTTTAGTGGTGGACTTGGCAGTGTTAGGTTTACAGTTAGATTTGATGATCTTAAAAGTCTTTTCCGACTTAAATAGTTCTATGATTCTATGATTATGAACCCTAAAGAGTTTACAGTCCTGAAGACTGTTCATTCATTTCCCCATGTGGGTTTCGTGAGGAAAAAGTCAAAGTACAGAGAATCAGATTCCTTGTTTAGTATATATTTAAGTGCACTGGAGTAATCTGTGTGACTTTGTGGACTTCATTACATGATAAAGAGAAGATAGCTGAAATTTATTCTTTTGGATTCTGAAGTCTGTAGAGCAGATATTTTATTCTGTTTTTTATAGACTGACTTGTGACAAGTTTGGCCACTTGTGGAAACTCTAGGGAAAAATATAATAAAATATTAACTGGCTGCATAAAGTAGGTCTTCCCCTTAGTTTGCAGTAGTTTCTAGTGAAACAGAGAACAGGTGGATTCATAAACAACATCTCTGGGTAGTAGCATGCACTGGTATGGATCATGATGTGCAACTCTCTGCAGAATTGTCACCTACATTACCTACCACACATCTGTGCTGAGCACTGCACTGGAGTTAAATCAGAGGTTTCTACCCCATGCCCCGCTGCATACCATAAGCCTCTTCTCAGACTCTAAAGCAATAGTTAAGGACTGTTTAGATCAAAAGAATGACAAGGTTCAACCCCATAAATACACACACTCTGCTGTGTAGAATACGTTATCCACAAATTTGTTCTCTGTACATCTTAGTTGTAAATCATAATCCATTTCAGGAAAATGGATACTACATGTGCCTGACATGATAGTTCCATAGGAGAGGACGAGACTGCTACGAACACACAGCAGGATCTGTTATAACTGATGCCAGACAGAAATCAATGCAGATTTATGCCATCTGAGAATCCAGCCTATAAACCTTTCTGAAATAAAAAGCAAGGAAAATTGAAAACACAAATATCCAGGTTCTGATCTCAATTATGCTATTGTTAATCTTGCATAATGTCATTGGTCTTGATTTCTCAGTTGTATAGTTTTAAATAACAAGGACAGGTCATTGACTCAAAGTTATTCCAGATTTATCCATGTGGTTTTTGAGCTGGGAGTAAAATAAAATAAAAGTTCATCTAGATTTATGAGGATCAAACTGAGATACTCTGAATCAAGAGTGCACCATAAAGGCCACCAAAGACAATTGTTTCCCCAAACAAACTCAGGATGGAGTCTTTTATATGCTGATATTGTCACCCAGTCAGTGCAGGTACTTGTTCATGCAAGAGAAGTGTTACTGCTGTTAAAAGATGAACAAGACTCTCTGGTATGAGATACTGTGTACTGGAAAAGAAATGTTGTAGTTGACAAGCTATATCACCTCCAGGTCCGGCATTACATAAACTTACAAAGTTTCTTGATTACTGCAGTTACATCCAAGGTGACAAAAATGTTTGACTGAGTCATTTAACTCAGGGAGCTTTCTTGGCAAGGACTCAGTATTGTAGACAAATCCTCTGAAGTTTTCTTTGTGTCACTGGTCAGCTGTTCAGTGTAAAGTATTATAGGGAAAAGGTGGGAAGAGTGAAAGCGCTCACTCTTCCACATTCTAGGTACCCAATCAACTCTTGAAGTCCACAAGCAGATGCATAGGGCAGGAGGGGCACACCATGACTTTTCTTTCAACTGTAGTTCAAGGCTTGCAAAGAGAGAAAATGGATTATGATTGGTTTTAATGGAAAAGTAACTTCCAGAGGAAGAAAGAAGATGCAAGGATCTTCTCTTCCACCCTGACCAGTGGGATACAGAGACACCAAAGTTGGATGTGGTCCAGAAATTCCCGAAACCAAAAGTTTAATGATCTCAAGTCAAGAGCTTGGGCTGTCTCCATCACAGGAAAAAAATAATTTATGTAACATAAGGACAATACAAATTTGGCAGGGTTCTTCAAAAATCACATCTGTTCACCATGTATTATGTTTGGCAACAGAAAGAACAAACTGTAAAGCAGTATATGATAAAACAGTGAAAGCATGGCAAGTTGGTTGACTAAGGTTGCACTGATAATTAGTAAAACTGGCATGTTGATTGTCATCACGTTCTTCTATAAGTCATATGGACCTGTGATGGCTAAGATTTAAAAGATCTTCGTGTAGCAAGATATTATGTTACAACATTATTTGTTTCCTATTACTAAAACTGTGAGAGTATTGTCACGTGATTATACCATGATGAAAGATACCTATTATTCTATTAGCAGTTATTACTACCTTTAAAATGCTTATTTTTTTAATTACAAACATAAGATTGTCAAACTATTTGTGTTATTTGATGAAAGGCTATTCTTAGTAACTTGTGGATGCAAAGATAAACTCTTACTTATCTTTCTGTCATTCAGTGTGGTGCAGCATCTATAACAGATTATTAGTATGGGCATGATTTTTCTCCAATAGCTTTCACACTACTTTGCAATTGTCCTTCTCTTTCACGTCTGTATAATCAAAGATTAGAAAATAAGGAAATGGTGGGGGGAAACTTAAAAGAACTTTGCAATAAATATGGATTAACAACTGAATTATTCTTTCTTTTCATCTTTTTTTTTTTTTTTTTAATTGTTCTGTGATTTCTCTTTGAAATTACATTTTGGGTGCTTATTTTCCTGTCCGGTTCTAGGGTACATCCCTCTACACAACACATTACACTTCTCCTTCTAAAGCGAGGATGACTTTTGGCATTTCCAATTATTGTACATTTTAGGGGTGTATCTAGCTGAGAACCAAAACCATTGAAATAACTGTAACATAGAGCTCCTCACTATAACTTTTACTGAGTGCAAATATTTCTGTTTTCAAACGTTTAAGGTACCTTTTGAAATGTGAAAACAATTACTTATGTTCATTTGAACATGGAACCACAGTCCTCTGTCTCCAGACAGAGGTCTGTTGTTTTTCTAAGCCACTGACCACTTTTACTGAGGGACAGCCTGAGTCACACATAAATCGGTGTGTTACATACCTGTCATTGTCACATTACAGTTGGAGCTCACCAGTTAGTGAATCCTTCTCCAGTGGCTGCGAGGTTCATCCTTTGAGTTAGAGCTCACCACACCTGCACCAAAGTTTTTAACAGATAAGGGGAGATCACTCTGGTACACAGTAAAGTGATCTTCCCTCTCTTCTTCAAAATCCTGGCCCCCAGTGTCCTTAACTGACCTATTAACTGGGCCAGAAACTCACAAAATACACTAGCTGCATTTCTCCCTCAAAACAGCTACATTTCACTGATGGATAAAATGATCGGTCTTGACACATGTGGTACTTTTCCTGGATGAAAGGTGCTGTAAACCATAAAGGCAATCAGCTGTCATTATTTTCAGGTCTCTTTCAATCTACCATGACTTTTACAATCCCAAAGTTCCTTGGATTGCAAGAGGACCTCTGCAAACATGGCCCTCTTTAATGAACACTCCGAAAAAAACAAAGGCAAGTACACAAACATGTTCCAAGCTTTCAGTCCAATTTTTCGCTCGAGCTAAGAGGATATTCTTGCTCAGTCAGATAATAGGTACAAGTTAGCTCAAGCATTATAGCAAGTACAGGGTTAATTGTGCTCCTCATCCTTATTTAATGTAAACCAAGACTTGGCATTGTAAAAACGGAATGTAGGAGGGAAGGCAGTTACTCCTCTGAAGTGTAGGAAGAACATAGGAAAAGGAAATGCTCTCAGAGATAAAAGAGTGGGGCCTATCGCAGAACATAGAGAAAACGACAGGGAAAGGAGGAAGCAGGTGGTGGGTTTTAGATTTCAATTGAAGTGCAGGAAAATTTAGTGATCTGTGAGAATGTTTTAGCACTTTTCAGGAGCTTGAGAATTTTTGCAGTTTATGTTTTCTACTCTCACACCTTATTGACATGCTTGGTGATCTCTGAATTGTGAGAACCTTCAGATGGGTCTTAAGGTAAGGGAACACTTGTTTATATATTGCTTGTACCATCTAGTCAGTTTGAATGGTTTCTGGAGCAATTGAAGTGAATGATATTATACGTGCAGAAAATAAAAGAAAACATGAAACTTTTTTAACAGCTTTTCTTGGTACCTTTTTCGTATATATATACTGCACCATAGTCCTACCATTAAAATGCTTGAAGCCCTATGTTGCAGAGGATCCAGAAAGGCCTCCTGCAAAGGTTTTGTATCTGCAGTGAAAGATGTGTGTGTGTGTTTGCATGCGTTTGTATGTTTGTGTGTGTGTGTATATATATAACTCACATTCCCAGCCCTAGAATTATTCTGATCTTAATATCTGGCCACTGACTACAATATTTATTTCTTGTTCTTAAGTATTTGTCATACTTCTCTTTAGTTCCATCCTTTGTACTTCCTGGGAGAATGAAGTTCTAATCCTTGGCTAGGAAAGGGGCAGTGTACCATGACATTGCCACTAGCAGGAAATTTGCACCAAGACCCCAGCAGAGTAATGGAAATAACTTCAAAATCCAATAGATTTTTGAGTGCAAATATCAAGGCTGTGAAATACAGTTTTTCAGAGTTTTCATGGTCAACTATCAGTGTAAGTGAAGTTCAAGTGACCTTCATTGGAAGAATTTAGCAAATCTTTGCTGTTCATCTCCAACACATAATCTTTTGAGATATATGTGTTTGTTCTTCTAATTTTTTTTAAAAGATAGTCATAACAAGCATCCAGAGCATAAAGGAGTCATTTTACATAGAGCTCAGCACGAAAGTTCACCGATTGCAAAAATAACTTTAGCATGCATATCTTCAGCAGTTTATAATTTAGGTAGCATCAAAGAGCAATCCAACTTGTTTATGTAAAAAAATTATCTCCAGATTGTTCAACATGAAATGACTTCAGCATATTGTGGAAAATTTTATTTTCTTGCATAAAATATTTTGCCACTGTGTGAACTGTAAAAAATGATGGTGGGGAGCGAATTGCCAAATCTAATCTTTGTTTCAAACTCTTTCTTTTTCTTTTTCTTTCCTTTTTATTTTTATTTTTTTTTAATCTATAATGTCACTGACTCCAGCTATTTCATTTTTCTCCAGGAACGATTGCTAACATGTCACTAAGCCCAACCCCTTTGTACTTCATTATCGTTTTTAAAATATTCTCTAAAAATAAGACTTTGTGCCTGAACTGATTTTCTTTTTATTATTTAAAAAGTCCCTTGCTTTTAATAGAAAATTAATGAATATGTAAGCTTTTAGTAATCCCTACGTCAATTTAAACATATTCATATCTTTGTATTCAGGAAAGAAGAAAGGAATATTTTCATTGACATGCTGGAAAATACTTCATGAGCAACCTCTTTGTTGTTCTTTTTGGATGATGTTTGTTCGTTTGTTTGTCTGTTTTCTTACTTTGCAATATTACATGGGAAATCATCAAGGCTGATCTGTTTTGTGCAACTTCAAAGAGGCCATCACAGTTACCACGGGTAGTTCTCCCTCAAAATTGTGGGTGGGGCAATATCCTGTCCTTTGTTAGTAGGTGTCACTGGTGACAATGTCCTCTGTGCTGTGGCTCTTGTCTACCATTTTCCTGGCATGTGTTCACGTGCACTGTCTGAAAGCTGGTGCTCTTGGTCATGGATTCAGCACTCAAGTAAAACTTAATGTAATAAGTCTACTACAAGGCTTATTGATTAAACTTAAAGTGAAGTACTTTTCAAATGTCCTGCATTGTTTTTTCTTTTTAAAAGGACTGATAAAAGTTTAGCTCTGGTGTTTGAAAGTATTTTATTTTTAAGCAATAAATAAAATAATCAACTAAGTACAAATACACCATGAAACTAGCCCATCAAAATACAACGTTTTAATCAGGCCAAAATCAAAGTCTTTTCAGAGCATACCGAATGTTGCTTTATTTGATTTTTTTAAAATATATTTTCCCTTCTGGTTCAAAATGAAAACTTTTAATATATTAAAAGTATATACAATCAATACCTTTCCAACAAATTTCCTGAATCACTTACATTATTTCTGTTCCACTGGGACAACTAATGTTCAAGTTAAACCAGTATGCAACTGGTGTAAATCCATAAAAATAGGGGTTTCCAGCAGCATTTTGCTATTTTAGTATTAATGAGGGCAGAATTTTGTCTTGTGTTGGCATTTGTGAACTATTTGATTTAGGATGATAGATGCAAGTTTTTCTCTGGAAGCAAGGGGGGGCTGAGGATTAGGGAATATGAAATTTCTGCAAGGAATTACTGAGACACTTTTCCCCTGCTCTGAACATTCTTGAATCCTATTCTTGGGGGAGGAAGGGGAACCCAGCAAGTTTCTTGTTAACAAATCCTTTCTACGTTTTAACTCTTTTGTGCTAGCTAGGGCTAGTCTAGCCAGCTATATATGCTGCAAATTATTCTTTGTTTTTTTTTGTTTTGTGTTTTTTTTTAAAGAAAAGCAAATACATCGTTAGTTTGAAACGTGTAATAACAGAGCAAATATAGAGGGCATGCAGGAGTTACTTGAAATGCATTCTTTTGGATTTAAGCAGTGAATTTGCTCTGTAATTTAAAAACTTTTAAACTTGCTAGTTGGCAACCTGTCTTCTGACTATTTGTTCCATGACTGTTCTTTAGGATTTTAATAGCTTCTCTTCAGAAGTATGTTCATTTCTATACGCTTCTTTTAATGTTGAGACTCGTATTAGGAAATCACGATGGTGTCATGTTGTATCAGGTTATACCACATCATACCTCTGCCTGCTTTGATGTGACCTAAAGTAATGTCCTGTACTATACATGTATCACAGCCATGTTAATTCAGTATGACCAGATCTGAATATCAAAACTTGGGTTGACAAGTGCTCTTACTTCATCAGTTAACAACCATTTGCAGGTAACAAAGGAATGACATAAGGAGTCCCGTTTCAGACATGTTTTGATGTATATTTACATTCAGCACAGGTGGGGCCCAACGAGGAAGGGCTGACATGGCTTCCGTAAGGCAGGCACAGCCTTCGATCATTGTAATTTTCACTGATGGAGGAAGGTTGAGGCAGACACTTTTCTGAGATTGCCCCCAGGAGCAGTCTTGTGCAACTCAACCTCCTCTGAATTTCTCAGTGCCTCCTGCATTTAATGCTGGGTGTGTTAAGAGCACGATGACATCTAATGTATCAAAATTCTGTAAAATGCACAGCACTTTACTCTTTTGGTTTCTTCTGAAAAGCAAATCATTCCACAAGCAGCAGAACTTTAGGCACTTTGCTGTGTGGCTATTTCCCATGTGGCTGCTCTGGTTTCTGACCTCATGGCTTTTTCCTCAGTGATCACTCTCGTCTGGATGTCTTTCCTCTCTATGGTATCTGCTTTTAGGAATTAAGTAGGAATGTAATACATTTGAGCTTTTTGCTTTTCTATCAGAGTTTGCTGAAATTAGCAGGGGACAAACTAAGAGGTTGACTTGGAGAGGTGTAATCATGTATGCCTTTTTTCTAAAAACAGGTTTAAATCAGCTTTTTAATTTTGTTCAAAAACAGTTTATCAGGTCATTTTAATTTAAGGTGGTGAGAACACTCCTGTAAATGTTTTTGTGTATAATTAAAGCCCAAATGCAGCAGAAATTGAGACAGAGTTATTCCTGATGATTTAAAATTGCGAGCACCTTTGATTCAGTCTTTATCATCAGCAAGAAAAATACTTTTTATTACAAAACATTCAAAGGAATTATTTCTTTCATTGTTTAATGTATCATGAAATGTTTACTGTAAAGCAAGAGACAAACAGTATTTCCAAAGAGGATGGTGAAATGTAATGTAGCATTGAAAAGACCTGCCAAGCACAGACAGCTGTCACCCTCAAATAAGCAGAAAGATTAATATATGGTATTGAAATTGTGGCTGGCGCTTCATTTTGTTGCTGCTGTATGAGGTTCATTATGAGAGAACAATTTAAAGTCACAATGCAGAAATTTGCATAGGAGACTTAGTTCTTGTGTGAACTGCTTCCAAAACCATCTTCCAACGCCATGGAGATGGGGCTGGTGAACAGTAACAAAAGGAGAAAACAACTGTTTAACAACACTGATTGGTCTGGCTTTAAATTCAGGACAGTAAGACCAAAAAGTAGAAAGGGGGATTCAGATGTGGATTTCATACACCATAATATGCCGGAGTGTTTTCATCCAAATTATGGTTTATTCAAATAAACAGAAAACTTCTGTCACATTTAAGGGCTTGATGGCGATGTGGTTTTCACATTCAGCATTTTGGCTCTGACTCAATTCAGTTTTACATCGCTTGAAGTTGTAACTCATTCTGTTAAAGACTATGGTTTTTTTCTGTCATGGGTGCAGTATCTTCTGTGTTCATCAAGTGGGGATAAATACTGGAAGGGCAAAGGCTTCTCAGCACTGCCAAGATGAGTGTGCATCTTTGGTTATGCATTCTCACCGCAGAAGTTTATTGACAATAGAATCATAGAATCATTTAGGTTGGAAAAGACCTTTATGATCATCAAGTCCAACCGTAAACCAATGCAAAAGCATTATTTTATATGCCTGTGAATACTCTCAACTGCTGAACTGAGATCTGCTGTGGGAATATTTATTTTTTTTCCTGCCTTTGGTACTTTCAAAGGGTAAAATTTGTCCTGGCTGAAGGGTACAGGCAAGAATATTTTGCAAGTATGTAAACCACAGAGGTGAGTCAGGGTGGAACGGGCAAACAGGGGCTCTCCATCACAGCTGGGAAAGACCACAAGAGAGCACGATGCCTGTGAGCTGGTGGGAGGACACTTCGTATTGACACAAATCCTGTGGTTCCCACACTCGATGCAGTTTGCAGAGTGTCTGTGGCTGCTCTCTGAGCACTGTGACCCCCAACTCTTGAATAGCAAATTCAATTTGCTGTTACTGTGTTCATGCCTGTGAGCAAGTTGGATTCCCACCTCACTCCATCTGCTTACAGGCACAAGCACAGCTAAAGGGAATTCAGTTTTTCATTTAAATGAAAACTGGTGGGAGCTCGAGGTATTCGCTGTGCTCTGGTGAGAGCCTGGAAGCTGTTCAAAAACTGGAGAAAAGTAAAAGACAGGATCTGTCTTATTTGGATTGCTCTTCAAGGAAACAGGAACTACAAGATTAAAACTGTGATGATAGGGTAGGAGCAGATGTTCACTCTTGAGGGCACTGATGGAACAATAATTATAGCATACGTCGGTATCCTATAGACAACAGAAGACTTGTACCAGTACTGTAACTTGATAGATCCAGACATATATGCCAGTACCGTTCATCTTTATGTTCAAATACACTGCTACCAAAAGAGAAAAATAGAGACGCCTCCTCTCACAGACATGCAAAACCTCTGAAAAACAGTGAGATATAATTCAGGAAAGGCAGGATTATAATTGGGGTTTTTTAGCGTAACAAAGAGGAGAAAATTGATAATTACTGTTGGACGGAGGATAGAAGGGGAGGCTTTTGTGAAGGTATTACCTTTCAGTTACCTGGGGAGCAGGGAACTGGGTGAATCAGAGGAGAAGAGGCTGAGTTGCATCCCAAATATATAAGTCAAGTGTCACTTGTAAGTAAAAAGCAAAGAACTAAAGAATTGGAGAAAAACGTTTTAAAGCAAGAAGAAAGAGTCTGGAGAATGAAAACTACACTGGTTAGCATGCAAAACCATCTTTAAAATACAAGTCAGGCTTAATATACATCACAGTGGGTTTTAGGCTTCTGCTGGTAATTCCCACTTCTGGTTGTGATCCTCACTTGTACAGCTGAATTTGACCCTGACCAGAACTACCAATAGAGTAATGCTTACATATGCCTGATGCAAATCATCAAATATATGCAAGTGTTTCAGTTTGCAGTTTGTCATGTCTGTTCTAAGATTTCAGCAGATGTTATTTATTTATTTAATGAAAAGCAGATTTTCTCTAACATTGGTGTGAAGCTTCCAAATATGTATATACTTTTTCTCTGCTCTCTATAAAGGAACACTGCTTTCACTGGGAAACTCTAGAAAGCTGTTCCTGCTTTTTTTTCCTGGTTAGTAAAAGGGTAATTTACAAAGATTGATAGCAAAAGCAGTAAGCAAGAAGTATTGCCCCTGACAGAGCTCAAGATTTGTCTTGGGTGTGAAAGAGAATAGTGAAAGTGAGACATCCAACTTCATGTTGCAAGGAAATAATACTTTCCCTCCATTCTTTCTGCCAGTTGGCCTGCGACTCTGGCATTAAACAGTTCAACAGTGAATAATGAGAGAGATCAGGAAGAACTGAGTTTGAAACAAAACACCATAGAGAATATTACAGGATGACAGATTATTTTTAAAAGATCTATTTCCTTTGGTTTTTAAACACATTATTCCATGTGCATATGGAACCTGTACAAGGACAGTAAATTATAATAGTTTTCTCTAAATGAAAAGGATAAAGTTCTTTATTATTCTAACACAATGAATAAATAAGAAGGAAATGAACAGAAAGTGTTGAAGAAAAAAAGAAGTATATATTTTCGCTGCAGTATTTGAAATTATGTGGAAGTGTTTAAGTCTATCCCTGCTTCTGATTCTTCATTTGCTCACAGGGTTCATGTTATCAAAGACAGCTAGGACAGCTGAAGCACCAATTACTGCAAGACTGGTAAACACCCAGGGTTTGCTATAGCTGTAGTGGAAACTTGATGGTTTGAACTCCTAGGTTCTATCTTTGGGTGATCTTACAAAACTTAATTTACTTCTACTGATTTTTCCACTGCCTTCTCCCTCTTGCTGATGTTTGTAACTGTGTAGACCATTTGCTCAGAACTTCCCCTGCGCTTCTCTCCAAAAATGAGACATTCCCCTCACTGAAATCCAGGAAAAAACCATCAACCGATTGAGCAACAGCAGGATTTCCCATGCAGCCTTCCACTACACTTGGCATAGAGGTAAATGGCAATAAAAAGAAGGCTGATACCTGTGGTTCCTGTAGCTTTTGTAGAACGCAGTGTTCTGTGGTTTAGCAGACATGTAAGATGCTCACACCTACTAACTAAAAAAAATAAAATACACTAGTATGGCAAAAAAACATGTCAAGTACTGTACTCTTTGGGATGCATGGTCAGGGTATGTGTTGAAGTTTTACATAGAACAGTTCAAGGCCACTGAACTCTGATTACAGCAAAGACCTGTGCTATTGTGTCAAGAAGTTAGGAGCACAATGATTTTATCTACATGTTGGAATAGAGGTCTTTAGCTACCTCTTGGATTGGGATTTTACTTACAGTGGCATTCCAGATCTGCTGCATATGTTACTTTTGACCTTCATTTGATACAAAGCCATGTGTAATCAATTCCTGAAAAGAAAATCTGAGATGGAGAAAATATAATAAATGTTTGTTGGAGAAAGCAGCAGAAAAACTACAGCCAGTGTTAGTCTGGTTGGACTTACTAACACCAACTCAGCTCCAGCCATGCAAACTCCACTAGACTCAACAGAGCCACTGAGGTTCCCTGTACAGCACTCCTCACTGCAGTAGTTCTGCAAAGGCTCATTAGATTCAGTACAGTAGGGCATGGATGCATGGAAGAAAGTTCTCCAGGATCTCACCCTGAGCCCAAACTAACAAACC
Organism: Cariama cristata; assembly: GCF_000690535.1. Taxonomy (NCBI): domain Eukaryota; kingdom Metazoa; phylum Chordata; class Aves; order Cariamiformes; family Cariamidae; genus Cariama; species Cariama cristata. The sequence goes on along the minus strand of NW_009634233.1, from coordinate 840 downwards.
TTGCAGAAACCAGGACTTTAGAGGAGTTGGTTAAGGAGACACTGCAACAGCTCTGCTAGAGATCAGCCGGAATTAGCCTGAGTGCATCCAGATTTATTCTGTAAGTACGTACTACCAAACAAAACAGCATTAGGTCCAGTTCTCTTGCCCAAAAGCTAGCTGGTATTGCCTTGGTGTGATCATACTATGCAGCTCTCCTGAACAAGTTAGCATCTAAATTGCCTGTTTGGGGTGGTTCACGATCATGCCCCTATATTGCCTGGGACTGTGTCACTTACCAAGGTCAAATTGTTCTAAAGAACAGTTCTAACAGTTTCACAGAGTAGATGACAGTTCTTTTGACCAGGTTTGTGCCCTGGCACTGTATAATTTATGAGTACAGGTGTAGCCGCTAACTTCAGTTTAGAACTGGATCTGAGATGTCTGCCTTGTCATCCATGGAGCCATGTCTAGTTCACCACCAGAAAAGGATATTTTTAAAACATTGTCAGAGCTACTTATGAAGAGATTGGTCCAAGTATGTGGTGGGTTGACCCTGGCTGGAGGTCAGGTGACCACCAAAGCCACCCTATCACTCCCTTTCCTTGAATGGACATATAACAAAAGGCTCATGGGTCAAGATACGGACAGGGAGAGATCATTCACCAATTACCATCATGGGTAAAACAGCCTCCACTTGGGGAAATTAATTTAATTTATTACCAGTCAAATCAGAGTAGAGCAGTGAGAAAATAAAAACAAATCTTAAAACACCTTACCCCACCCCTCTCTTTTTCCTGGTCTTAACTTTACTCTTGATTTTCTCTGCCTTCTCCCCCTGAGCAGTGCAGGGGGACAGGG